>NW_006411761.1:4941-6590 GCF_000296735.1 Chrysochloris asiatica
AAAGTGGAGGGTCAGAGAAAAAGAGGAAGACCCCAACGAGATGGATTAGCCTAGTGGCAACATCAATGGACTCAAGCGTGGCAACAGTGGTGACACTGACCCAGAATTGGGCAGTATTGCCTTCTGCTGTGCATAAGGTCACTATGAGTCGGTACCGACTCCATGGCACCAAACAACAACGCTTAAGATAGCTAGCAAATGTAGTTGTGCCTGCTACCAAGGACTGTTTCAATAGTCTATTCATCTACTGTTTATTTTTGTCAGATACCAAAGAGACCCTGCTCTTTGTTAATTGTTCTAATTTTTCTAGCTATACAGTTAACTTGGTCAGATAGAATCTGTTTCGTTTTTTTTTTTTTTTCCAATTCTTTTTCTGATATTGAATTCTCATGAGTGGTTTTGCATACAAACAATTTTCGCCTTCATCTTTTTTATATTATAGGTTGCATTTATTTATGCATGACTTTCTTGTTTATGTTTTGGACATATTAAAAAAAAAAAACTTTTTCTTTTGAATTGTGTGATAGTTTACATGGGAGAACATTGGCTTTACACTCATCCTACCATATTTTGCTGCATTGCAATGATTATAGTCCCCTCAGTACATCGCAATAGTATTAGCTATTTGTTTTCTTTTTTTGGATGTACACAAAAACAAACAGGAATAGATAATCATTTAAACAACCAAAGGGAACATTCTGCAAGCCTGTTTCCTGGACACTAGCACATAGCCTTTCTCTTTCCTTGAGTCTAGAGTTCTCAGCACTGCTCTAGCTCTCCATGTCATCATCTTGGCCTCCATTTCATTTTTTTTTTTATGGTTTAATTATCTAATTTTATTGTACATTTCATCATACAGTTTAAAAATTAATTTTATTTTGATTATGAATTGAGTGAAAGTTTACATGGCAAATAATTAGTTTTACATTAAACACATTATATTTTGTTTCATTGCAATGATTACAATCTCCTCTATGTACTTTAATATACCAGTATTTATCTTATTCTCCCTTTTCTTTTTAAAAAAGTTTTTATTGTGAATTGAGTGATAGTTTACCTTGGAGATCATCAGCTTTACACTCATTGTTTCATTGCAATGATTACAATAATATTTGCTTATATTCCCTCTGTATTTTTTTGGGAGGATATACAAAAAACCAGTCAGGAATATATAATTATTTAAACAATCAAAGGGCATATTCTGCAAGACTGCCTCCTGGCCACCAGTACCAGTACCTGGCCACCAGCACACAGCTTTTCTCTCCATAAGTCTAGAGTCCTCAGTTGCTCTATTTCCTCATGTGCTCATCTCTGTCTCCCTCCCTGGTGTTGCTGCTTCTCTGGATAGGGTCCCACATTCTGCTCGTGCTCTTATCCATTGATGGCCCTAGGGCTCTCTGGTTTGGGACTATAAGATTAACTAGTCCCCTCTTTTTGTTACAAAACTTGTATCTTTACAGTTGTGACAGTCACAATTGGTCATGATAACAATTATTCGTTATTGAATCATAAGAATCTTATCCCAATCTCTTTTCACCAGACCCATGTAGACAAGATGAAAACTATTCAGTGGGGATTCTACCTTCTCCTGTACACTCTGAAACTAAACTCCCTGTTGGAAACTTGTAAGCCTTTATAGCTCCCCCCCC
>NW_006411761.1:7260-8497 GCF_000296735.1 Chrysochloris asiatica
TTTTTTTTTTTTGGATGTACACCAAAACACTCAGGAATATACAATCATTCAAAAACCAAAAAAGCATACCCTGCAAGCATTTTAAACAGAGTAAAACGGGCAAACTTTTGCACTGCTGTTGTGTGCTGTCAAGTAGGTTCTGACTCATAGCAACTCTGTATAGGGTTTTCAAGAGCAACTAGTGGGTTTGAATTATCCAATAAGAATTCTTATTCCCCTTCCTTATTAAAATGTACTACAGTGTTGTTTGCTAAATGGAAAGGATTTTGAAAAGTCCTCTGATACAGATACAAATACATAAGACATTCAGGACTGTGGTAAATCTCCAAGAAATGTTTGACTGGCTACTTTTTACATCCTACAACCCTCAATCATCTCATGTCCATCCCCACCCTTAGAAGGTGGCCTCTGGGAAGTACATCACTCAGGCTCCCTTGACTTCTGGTTACCTTTCAACTTCAGCCAATGGGAAGCATTTGGAAATCATGTATAGAGAGGCCAGAGTCTTTAGTTCCCTGGCCTCTGTTTACTTACTTGGATGCAGCTGTGGCAGTAGCTGGATTTTTCTATGGCCTCAGTTCAGATGGGGACAGAGACTTTGTCACAGCTGGCCATGATCAGACTCCAGTAATGTATGGCTCCCATGTCCTTTCAAATCTGGAGGTGGAACCATTGTCATGTTGTGGCTAATCCCAGTGCCTTACAGCTTTCAGTGGTTCCCTAACCCTCCCACACTTGTATGAGCAATCCCTTTATTAAAAATTCTTTGGTAAGCTGGTTTTTGTGTGTCATTTGTTTTCAGACTAATGCAATATTGATTTCAAATCCAAGCAGTCCTTCTCCTCATTCTGTAAACTTTGGAAAGATAATAACTACAGTAAAACTTAGAAAAGTCACAACCTGTGTAAGTTCAAAATCTGTTAGAAAGGAAAATTCAAATGCATTCCAATAAAACAATTTTGTTGTTGTTGTTCTTGTTAGGTGCCCTAGAGTCTGTTCTGACTCATAGCATACCTATACATAACAGGATGAAAGACTGCCTGGTCCTTCACCATCCTCATAATTGTTATGTTTGAGTCCATTGTTGCTGCCACTGTGTCAGTCTATTGGGGGTCTTCCTCTTTTTTGCTGACCCTTTACTTTTCCAAGCATGATGTCCTTCTCCAGGGATGGATCCTTCATGATAATATGTCCAAAGTATGAGAGACAAAGTTTCACTATTGTGATTTCTAAGGAA
>NW_006411761.1:9262-10139 GCF_000296735.1 Chrysochloris asiatica
AAAAGAACATATCAAGATCTGTTTTGAAGTTTAACGCTGTCTGTGACAGGATAATATCCAAACCTACAAGGAAGACCAGTTAATACCACAATTATTCAAATTTATACACCAACCACGAAAGCCAGATGATGTAGAAAATTGAAGAATTTTATCAACTTTTCAGTCTGAAATTGATAAAACATACAATAAAGATGTACTGGTAATTACTGGTGATTGGAATGCAAAGGTTGGAACCCAAGAGGAAGGACCAATAGTTGGAAAATATGACTTTGGTGATAGAAATGATGCTGGAGAACACATGATAGAATTTTGCAAGACAATGACTTATTTATTGCAAATACCTTTTTAAAACAACATAAAAGATGACTGACTATACGCATAGATTTCACCAGATGGAGTAAACAGAAATCAAATTGACTACATCTGTGGGAAGAGATGGTGGAATAACTCCATATCATAAGCCAAAATAAGACCAGAGGCAGACTGAGGGAAAGACCATCAATTGCTCATATGCAAGTTCAGGCTGAAGCTAAAATTAAAAAAAGTCCAAAAGAGCCAAAATATTACCTTGAACAGATCCTGCCTGAATTTAGAGACCATCTCAAGAACAGATTTGATGCATTAAACACTAAATACCAAAGACCAGAAGAATTGTGGGATGACATCACAGAGGGAGAAAGCAAAAGATCATTAAGAAGACAAGAAATATGAGAAAAACCCAAGTGGATGTCAGAAGAGACCCTGAAACTTGCTTTCCAGTGTAGAGATGCTAAAGCAAATGGAAGAAATGAGGAGGTAAAAGAGCTGGTGTGGTGCTGTGGGTTGATGCATTGGACTGAAAAGAAAACCAAAAGGGAAGAACATACTCAGCATTCCC
>NW_006411762.1:0-502 GCF_000296735.1 Chrysochloris asiatica
TACACAGAGTCACGGTACCAAAAGGAAATGGTTGATGTTCAACCGTTTCAAGAGGTAACATACGATCAAGAGCCAATGATACTGAAGGAGGAAGTGTAAAGTGTATTGAAGGAATTGGCAAAGAACAAGGCACCAGGAATTGATGGGATCAAAATTGAAATCTTTCAAGAAAGTGAGGCGGCAGTGGAGGCACTAACTCATTTATGCCAAGAAATTTGGAAGACAACTACCTGGCCGACTGATTGGAAAAGATCCATGTTGTGCCCATTCCAAAGAGAGGTGACCCAATGGAATGCAGAAATCATCGGACAATCTCTTTGATATCCCTTGCAAGTAAAGTTTTGCTAAAGATAATACAGAAAAGGCTGCAAACATACACTGACAGAGAACTTCCAGAGGCTCAAGCTGGATTCAGAAGAGGCCATGGAACAAGAAGTATCATTGCTGATGTCCAATGGATCTTGACTGAAAGCAGAGAATACCAGAAAGATGTTTATCTGTG
>NW_006411762.1:2557-8568 GCF_000296735.1 Chrysochloris asiatica
GACATTTTTGCTTTTTAACACTTTAAAGAGCATTTTTTTTGCAGCAGACTTTCCCTCTGTAATACATCATTTGTTTTCTTGGCTACCTCTTCTGTGAGTGTTGATTGTTGATCCAAGTAAAATGAAACCTTGACAACTTCAATCTAGTCTCCATTTCTCATGATGTTAATTATTGGTGCAGTTTTGAGGATTTTTGTTTCCTTCCTGTTGAGGTATAACCCATACTGAAGGCTGTAGAATTTGATCTTCAATAGTAAGTGTTTAAAGTTATTTGCACTTTCAGCAAACAAGGTTGTGTCATCTGCATACTGAATGAAGGTTGTTAATGAATGTTCCTCCAGTCTTGAATCCTGATAATGCATTCTTCTTCATATCATCTAGTTTCTTGGATTATTTGCTCAGCATGCATGTTGAATACACCCTGATGTATACCATTCCTGATTTGTAAACCACGCAAGGAATCCCTTTGTTCTGTGCTGATGACTGCTTCTTGGTCTATGTACAGGTTCTGCCTCTTAGTGGATGTATAGATAAATGAGCAGTATTAGCTGTTCTGGGATTCCTATCCTTCACAATGTAATCCATAACTTGTTATGCTCCACATAGTGATATGCCATCGCATAGTCAATACAATGCAGGGGAGAAATTATCTCAAAATAGACAACTTTTTCATTGTCATATATGCCTCCTGTTGTTGTCATTAGGTGTGGTACAGTTGGCGCTGACTAAAAGTGATCCCATGCACAGCAGAACAAAACACTGTCCAGTCCTGCCCTGTCCTCACAATCATTATGTTTCAATCAATTGTTGCAGCCACTGTAAATCCATCTTGGTGAGGGTCTTACTCTTTTTTTTTTGCTGACCTTCCACTTTACCAAGCATGGTGTCCTTCTCCAGGGACTGAGCCCTCCGGATACCATGTCCAAAGTATGTGAGAAGAAGTCTCACCACCTTCAGTTCTAAGGGGCATTCTGGCTGCACTTCTTTCAAGACAGACTTGTTTGTTTTTCTGGTAGTCCACGGCACTTTCAATATCCTTCAACACTGTAATTCAAATGCATCGATTCTTCTCTGTACTTCCATATTAATTGTCTAGCTTTCACATGCATATGAGGCAATTTAAAATACCATATCTTGGGCCAGGTGTATTGTAGTCCTCAGGCATCTCTTTTTGGTATCTTCATATGGTTTATCATATGGCAATATCAGGGTAGCTGGATTTCTATGGAAACTCAGGGTTCCAAACGTGCATCTCATAAAAGGTGGTACAGTTGTTCTTCAAAGCAATCAACACAGCTGAAACCCTATGACCAAGCTCTCCACAACTTCTTCACCATGCCCTTCAGTAGTGGTTCAATGAGGTCGCATGTCTGGGCAAGGCATGGCCAAGAAGTTTACACAAATTGGACTGGTGCAGAGTGCTGACAACCACTAGGGACATGGTGAGGAAGGCAGTACTTCCTCTTCCTCCTCCTTCTTTGGTCTTTTCTTTTGTTCTTCCTCTTTTGGTCAGCAGGTGACTTGCAGGTCTCTGAGGCTGATAGGCATGCGTGGGACACATTTACCATTGTCATTTTTGAAGAATCTGACCTTGGAGAACATCCCACAGTATGGATTTGTGTGATTGTTTCTTCACGAATAAGTTAAACTTGACAATTTTTGTTAAGAATACATCATGTGTGAGGTGTGTCCTTGTCACTGAGTCATTTCAGGAAATGCATGCTGTCCATGTGTCCCATTTTTGGTGATGTGAATTTAGTTCCTTGAGGTAAGGTGGTGTCTTTTGTTGTAATTTGTGTGACTGAGACTGAGGATTCAAGTGCAAGTAGTAATTTGGGCCATTGCCTGAGAAACACAGGTAAGACAGAAGGAAAGTGAGACAAGGAAGTTCTGCAGACATCACATCAGTCATCACTATGGGGACAGGAAACCTAATCCTACCAGGACCTCTGGAAGTCACTGTAGAACAGAACACCAGCTCCCAGTCACTGACTGTGAGCCACTAGGGTGCCGTAGTGGGTTACGCACTGGATTGCTAATGACTGTGGAGTCCCGGAGTCAGTTCCCACTCATAGAGACCTAGTATAGGGTTTCCAAGACTGTAAATCTTTATAGGAGCAGAAGACCTCATCTTTTTCATGTGAAGTAGCTGTTGGTTTTGAATCGCTGAACTTGTGGTTAACAGTCCAATGCTTATCCTACAGAATCATAGTGCTCTCTCCCATATAGATTCACAGCCTTAGAAACCCTATACATGGTTGGTCACTAGGAGTCAGAACTGACTGGCCAGCACATAAAATAGGGTAAGTTGTTGTTGATGTTAAGTGCTGTAGAGTCAGTTCCAACTCACAGAGATCCAGTATAGGATTTCTGAGGAGTGACTGATGGGTTTCAACCACAGATCTTGTGGTTCAAGCAGACCTTGCAGCGAGTCCACTGCTTTATCCTATGGAACTTGCATCCTTCTTGGCTTCAGGAAGTTCTTAGGCTATGGACAAGGAATTGGCAGCCCCTTTTGCTGTTTTTCGTGTTTTTGAATGAAAGATTTTTAAAACTTGCATATTTGCAAGTCATAGGTCTCAGGTGCTTGATCTCTAACCATACTTTTAGGATTTTTCTAAGTACAATATCCTGCCTTGTCAATTTCAGTTAATCTTGGTTTCATATTTTTATGATTTTAGGACCCAGATTTATTAAAGGATACTCCTTACTTGCTCCAGAGTCTGGCTTATCAGTAACATGTCAAGGGAGCAAGATGGCGAAATGAATTTCTGAAAGTGCCAAGAAGTGATGGTGAGGATGTCTATGGTACTCAGGGTCAGAAATGTACCATGAACTGTCAAAAGAACAAATAGATCTGTGTTGGAAGAAGTACAGCCAGCATGCTCATTGGAAGCCAGGATAGCCAGACTTCGTCCCCCCTCTTCCCCACTTCAAGAAGCTATGTAATGTAATTAGAAAGCAAGAGAAAGATCCCAGAACAATCAATCCCATTATTTTAGAGTCACACCGAGAATGTTTACTCTCTGCTAGACGCAGGAAGCTTTGGTGAGCCTAGTGATCATGTCACAGAGTATCAGTTTATGAATAAAAGCACACTCACATCTATTAATATTCTATTTGGCTTCAAGCCTTGATACTGAAAATATGACCTACCATATGCCATACAGGTTTTCATGTGATCACTAAACTCATTTTTTCCAGATATAATCTTCCATTTGATGACTCAAGTACTAATACATTCAATACAATATCTGCTATTGTCAGAGAAAAATCCCAGTAGATTCTTAGTTACTATCTCAGTTGATGATACATGTTTGAATTCAAATATGTAATTCAAATTCCTTTGAAGCTGTGTGAGATCTATTTGCTTCATCTTCTGCGCCATGCATGAAACAATTGGTTCTGGCTATATCAATAGAATCCTTTCCCATACTAAAAGGCAAATTATTCAAATGCTCTTGAACATACATATTTTTATATTAAAAATAGAGATCTGAGAAGATCAAAAATAGTGGAAGGTAGAACCTAGCCAAGAGCAGTAAAATTAAGATAGTTTAAATTGCTACTGTCAGGTAACTGTTCGTTCCAAATTACAGGGAGGATTGAAGAAACATACCACCACTTGTCTGTCGGTTAGTCCTACTGTGGTGGCTTTCATATTGCTGTGATGCTGAAAGCTATTTTAAATACCAGAAAGGTCACCCTGAAGGAAAAAGTCCAAGGTGCATTGAAGGCAAAGAACAAGGCACTGAGAATTGATAGAATACAAATTGACATCTTTCAACAAACTGATGTAGCACTGGAGGCACTCACTCATCTATGCCAAGAAATTTGGAAGACATCTACCTGGTCAACTGATTGGAAGAAATCCATATTTGTGCCCATTCCAAACAAAGCTGACCAATGAAATGTGGGATTCATCAGATAATGCTGTTAATATCGCACGCAAGTAACATTTTGCTAAAGATCATTTAAAAAGGCTGCAATCATACACTGACAGAGAACTTCCAGAAGGTCAAGCCAGAGTCAGAAAAGGATGTGGAACAAAGGATATCATTGCTGACATCAGATGGATCTTGGCTGAAAGCAGAGAACATCAGAAAGATGTTTACCTGTGCCTTATTGACTACACAAAGGCTTTCAATTGTGTGGATCATGACAAGCTATGAGGAACATTGTGGAGAATGAGTACTCTGGAACACTGAATTGTGCTCATGACGATTTCCAAGAAGCAACTGGAGAGCTTGAACTGCCAACCTAATGGTTCAAACTGATTTTTGCAGTCCAGTGCATTAACCCACAATGCCACACCAGGACTCTATCCCATACATTAGTAAGCTGAAATGGACTGCTATTGGCCATATTGAGTCTGACAATTACATAGCTTATTATGCCGCGAATGGCAAATTGAAGAGGAATGGCATCGCATTCATCATCAAAAAGAACATTTCAAGTTCTATCTTGACACATAATGCTGTCTGTGATAAGATATCTATATTGCCTACAAGGAAGACCAGTTAATACTACCATTATTCAAATGTACACAACAACCACTAATGCCAGTGATGCTGAAATTGAAGATTTCTACCAACTTGTTTAGTCTGAAATTAATCAAACATGCAATCAGGATGCATTGATAATTACTGGTGATTGGAAACAAAGAGGATGGAGCAATAGTTGGAAAATGTAGCCTTGGTCATAGAAACGATGTTAGAGACAGCATGATGAAATTTAAAAAGACTAATGGCTTCTTCATTACAAAGGTCTTTTTAAAACAGCATAAAAGGCAACTATACACATGGACTTCATCAGATGGAACACACAGAAATCAAGTTGATTACATTTGTGGGAAGAGATGGTGGAAAAGCTCCATATTATCAGCCAAAACCATGGCAGGGACAGATTGTGGAAGAGACTTGCAATTGTTCATATGCAAGTTCAGGTGGAAACTGAATAAAATTTTTAAAAATCCGTTAGAGTCAAAATATGGCATTGAATATATCTGATCTGAATTTAGAGAACATCTGAGGAACAGACTTGATGCATTAGACACTAAAGACCGAAAATGACCAGAAGAGTTGTGGGATGATATCATGAACATCATACAGGAAGAAAGCAAAAGGTCATTAAGAAGAAAAGAATGCAGGAAAACACCAAAATAGATGTAAGAAGAGACTGGAACTTGCTGTCTAGTGTAGAGATGCTAGAACAAATAGAAGAAATGAGAAAGTAAAAGAGCTGAGCTGAAAATTTCAAAGGCAGCACAAGAAGGCAAGTCAAGTATTATAAAAAAGAAATGTGGTGTTTTTTTGTTTTTGTTTTTGTTTTTATATATAATACTCCAACTCATTGGGGGTCTTCCTCCTTTTCATTGAACCTCCATTTACTAAGCATGATGTCCTTCTCCAGGGACTTGTCTCTCCTAATAATATGTCTGAAATAGGAGAGATGAAGTCTCACCATCCTGACTTCTGTGGAGCATTTTTTCTTTCTTTCTTTTTTTTTTTTTTTAAGAGAAACTGTCTTTACTTTTAAGTCCTGGTGTGGCACTGTGAGCTAATGCATCAGACTGCAAAGTCATTTGAACTGCAAGGTCAGTGGTTCAAGCTCACCAGCTGCTCCTAGAAAACCCTATACTGGGTCGCTATGGATCGGATTCAACTCGATGGCACTTAACAACAACAAAATCTTTGTTTTGTCTTTTCTTTTTCTTTTTTTTTAGAGTTTTTATTGTGAATTATGTGATCGTTTAAATGGGAGAACGTTAGCTTTACATTCATTCTATCTTATTTTGTTTCATTGCAATGATTATAATTCCCTGCATGCATCACCCAACAGCCAAAGGCTACACCCAGCAAGCCTGCCCCCTGGCCATCAACATACAGCCCCACTCCCTCCCAGAGTTCAGAGTCCCCAGCTGCTCCATCTCTCCACGTCATTATCTCTGCCATCATCTCTGGCATCACTGCTTCTCTGGATAGGGTCCCACACTGCACTCTTCTCCCTTG
>NW_006411762.1:9363-10247 GCF_000296735.1 Chrysochloris asiatica
GGCTCCTGTGTGAACGATTTGCTTTTTCTTGTAGTAGTCAACCAGACTGCCATTATTGGTTTCTTGAGTTTTCCTGCTGGTTTTTCTTTCAAGAAGTAACTTCTGTTCTTCTAGCCATACCAGGCTGATTAGCTTGTCCTTTCAGTGGAACTTTCCCACCTCAAAAGGTTCTAGATGAGGATCAGGATTCCACCTATGGTCTTATGTAATGCAAAGGCTCCACAGGAAGCCTCCTTCACTGGGCAAGTTCTAGCCCCTATGGATCATTCTTGCTGTTCTTCTGACACAGATTTGTTTGTTCTTTTGTCGGTCTGTGATACTTATAATATTCTCCTCCAAAACCATAACTCAAATGCATCAATTCTTTTATGGTCTTCCTTATTCATTGTCCAACTTTAACATGCACATGAGGTTATTGAAAATACCATGGCTTGAGTCAGGTGCACCTTAGTCCTCAAACTGACATCTTTACTTGTCAACACTTTAAGGAAGTCTTGTGCAACAAATCTACCTAACGCAATATGCTGTTTCATTTCTTGACTGCTGTTTCCATGAGTGTTGATGGTTGATCTGGGCAAAATAAAGTCTTTCGCAACTTCAATCTTTTCTTCATTTATTTTGATGTTATTTATTAGTTCAGCGGTGAGGATAGTTGTTTTATTGACGTGCACCCCATTCTGAAGGTTGTGGTAGTTTTTGCAATGGTAGATTCTAACAACAATGTTGTTGCTGTTGTTGTTAACTGCTGTCAAGTCAACTCTGACTCATAGTGACCCTGTACGGGGTTTCCAAGGGGGTGACTGGTGAGTTTGAACCACTGACTTTGTGTTTCAAACCAACCTTACAATTTTGTTGTTGTTGTTAAGCGCCATCGAGTCGGTTCC
>NW_006411763.1:0-10040 GCF_000296735.1 Chrysochloris asiatica
AATTGCTTCATTGTAGGTCAGAGAACTCAGCTTCATCCTATGTGTAGTCCTATCTTTGCCCTTCACATGTACCAGCAACTCCACATCTGAAATCCCTCCAACTCCATGCTTCTCTATCTTTAGTTCTACCACCTGGTTCAAGTCTTTATCCATCTTTTTTTGATGAATTACTGCAACTTTCTGTAAACCAATTTCCTCTCCACAGTTTCTACTGATTCCATCATGTTTTCAGGGTCACTACATGGTTCTTCCTGAAATACAAATTCCTCATTGTTGAGGGCCCACAATGACTCTACAACAGACATTTGACTGTTTGCTCATGCCTAGCAAGCTATCTCATACACTACCCAGCCCTTTTCCTCACAAAATCTCTGCCCCAGTCACACCAAACCTCCCAGTTTTCAGACTCCATCCTGCTTGCACTCTTTGCCTTCTAAAGTTAGTTTTGCTTCTTTTGTCATTTAACAGTAGAGCAGTATTTCCCTTACTTTGGGGACAACTTCTCCATCAGCTTTCCCTAAGCTTGTCATTTCCACCCGCCAATTACCTGGGAGTAGGTCTCTTCTGTTATTCCATGAGTTGGAATTGACTAACAGCAATGCCTTGGGATTTTGGTTTTGCCACACCATTTCATTCATGCTGTTGACCTTAGCTTTCAGTCCCTGTGTTTTTGCCTTTCTTTCATGTCTATCCTGTTCACTAAACCAAACTCCTCAATGATAGGGAGTGGGTATTTTTCAAGTAGTTAAATCATAATACCTTATGTGTAGTAGGTTTTGCTTAAAAAAAAACCCCAAAACAATAACACTTAAGTGGATTGAAAGTAAGCGTGTCTCTAGTTGACTGAGTTACATACATTTGTTTAATACATCAATGATTTCACTAAAGCACTTTAGTACTTGTTATTTTACTCACTCAAGAATGCAACTACTTCTATGGTGGAAACGGCTTATATTGTAAGTGAAGCTCATAGTAGACAGTACAGAGCCATCTTATAGAAGATGGAATGTATTGATCTGCTTTGATGGGTGTTTTGGCATAGCAACTGATGGACTGCCAATATCTGATCTTCTTTGCGACTATAGTGTTAGCAGTTATAACTGGACTCATGGCTTCTCAGCTAAACGTTGTATTTTCTAGTCTCCCCTACATCTTGATGTGACCACTGGTCTAGCCTCTGGCCAGTGGAATGTGTACAGAAGCAATGTGCGCAAATTCCACAGAAAAGGAGCAAGCCTTCTTGCTCTTCTTCCTTTTCGAGTGGTGGGAAGGGTGAAGGTGGAGCCTCCATCTTTGACCATGAGTTGGGAGGCCACCATATTGAGAATATTTAGAGTGTTACAGTACAAAGGGTCTGGTTCCCCTGTGGTCTGTTGCAATAATCTGTTAAAGAGATGGTAGCTACAGACTTAAATGAAGAGATGATATTGGGACCAAAGTGCTCTCTATTCTCTTATCAGGCCGAGTGCTGCCAACCTTCAACTACTGACCTTTGGGTTTTGTCATTTGGTTTAAACCATTCTAATTTGGGCATCCTTGTTATAAGGGGGCATCAAGAAGTTCCTGGGGAAATCCCATTATCTTTAATTGCATTTTGGCACAAACTTTTTGAAACCCCCACATGTAGTTGAAGCTCATGGCTCATGTCTGATTAGCTAAATCATTCTACATTTTCAACACACACACACACACACACACACAAGCAACTGTATGAAAAAATGACCAGCTTTCTTTACTAATAGAAGGAAAAAAGTAGAAAAGTCATAATGTCAACTCTTTTCTCCCATATTTACTAATTCCTGGGTATCACTCACATTAAACTTTCTGTTCTCCCCCTTACCATCTAACCCTTCATTTAACTTCCTATAAGGATTCCTGATCATGCTGTAGGATGAACACTGGAATGCTAACCATTAAGGTTGGCAGTCCAAACCAGAGGCTTTCTGCTCTCGTAAAGATATACAACCTGAGAAACCCTATGTACGGTCATCATGTGCTGGAATTGACTCAAAGGCATTGAGTGTGATTTTTGGTTGTGATTTAGCTCCTAAAGTGCAGTTCAGCCCAAGTTGGAACATTTGATAAGCATTTGCTAAATCTTCAAGACAATAGAAGGAATAATTTACCAGGATAAGTCAAAAAGTATGGTTATAAAATGATAGAAATCTTTATTTTAAAAATAACAAAATACGAAGTTACTGCTTCTTGACATCTCCTCCATCTAGGTCCATGCCCATCTAAAGTCAGAGTTTCCATCTCTCTGAACTTTCCCCCAAAGAATTCTGTGCTTTTTGATTTATATCATGTCAAAATGGAAGTTCTAGCATCCTTTTGTTGTTGTTAGGTGCCATCGAGTTGGTACCAACCCATAGCGAACTTATGCACAGCAGAATGAAACACTGCCCGATCCTGGACCAACCTCACTACTGTTGCCATGCTTGAATCCATCGATGCTGCCACTTGGCCAATCCATCTTGTTGGGGGTCTTCCTCTCTTTCTCTGACCCTGAACCTTACCAAACATGATGTCCTTCTCCAGTGACTGGACATGTGGTGGTCTGGCATCCTGGAAGAACTCAAATTGTGGTCCTTTTGAATGCTTTTTGAGTTTGGGGAACAGAAGGAAGCATGAAGAGGCAAGATCAGTGCTGTAGGGTAAATAGAGTCAGGCTTCCCAATGTAACACTCATAGAATAGGCCTTATTACTATCAAAGAATGAGCAGGTGCCTTGTTGTGATAAAAAAAAAAAAAATTGCTGTGTGCAGTTTTCCCGGCCTTTTTCTCACCTGTGCAGTTTTTAATTTATTAAAGACTTCTTCCTATTCAACCTCCAGGATCATCCTGCATTCTTTGAGAAAATCTATCAAGATTAGCTCTTGTTGTTGTTGTTATTAGGTGCCAACGAGTTGACTCTGACTCATAGTGACCCGATGCACAAAGAATGAAACAACCTCACAATTGTTGTTATGCTTGAGCCCATTGTTGCTGTCACTGTGCCAATCCATCTCGTTGGGGGGTCTTCCTCCTTTTTTCTGACCCTCCACTTTACCAAGCAGGATGTCTTTTCCCAGGAACTCATCTCTTCTGATAATATGTCCAAAGCATGAAAGACAAGCTCTCAACATCCTGGCTTCTAAGGAGCATTCTGGCTGTACTTCTTCCAGCACAGATTTGTTTGTTCTTCTGACAGTCCGTGATACTTTCAATATTCTTCTACAGCACCATAATTCAAATGCATCAATTCTTCTACTATGTTATAAGGAAAATTACCCTTTGAGGATCCCTAAAAGTAGTTGCCATACCATCTGGGCTGGTCTCTCTGCCTTGAACTGAACACGCCCAGCAGATCCCCTTTGAAGCCACTGCTTTGATTGGACCTCTTTTTTGAAGGTAGTCTCATGAGACTAACACAACTGTATTACTGAAAAAACTGTGTGCTGTCAACCACTGGTCCCAGGGATGCATTCAAACATGCTTTATTTGGAAGAAACCTGTGTAGGTATGAATTGGAAAGCCTGTAGCAATATTTTTTGACTTACCCTCACATATAAAGAATAATTTACAGCTTACTGTTCGATGTGAGTCTTCTCAACCCCTCAGACATTCATTAGCTCATTCTTACAGGGCTTCCTCAGGAAAGTTCATGGTAGAGTTCCAAGTTGATGTGTCGCACAGATTGTAGGGCTTCCTCCTCCTTCTTCCTCCCCAGTATCTCTGAACACATTCTGGTAGGAGAGCAGACTCAAGTGACATTCCTCCAGACTGGGGTCGTCTTTGAGGATTTCACTTCCGGCTCAGCTTCTGCTCCTCCTAGGCTGATTGGTCATAGGATGATTGGTGCTCTTCTTTTAATGGAGAAACAACACAGAACCAAAGAACAAAACTATACCAGAATGCAATGATAAAACAAGTCCTATCAACGGAGAAAAGATTGTAGTTGTCAAGGACTTCACTCTTCTTGAATCAACCATCAACATTCATGGAAGCAGCAGTCAAGAGATCAAACAACATATTGCATTAGGCAAATCTGCTGCACAAGACCTTTTTTAAAGTGTTGAAGAGCAAAGATGTCAGCCTGAGGACTAAAGTGTGTGTGACCCAAGCTATGGTATTGTCAATAACCTCATATGCATGTGAAAGCTGGACAGTGAATAAGGAAGACCATAGAAGAATTGATGCTTTGGAGTTATGGTGTTGGAGGAGAATACTGAAAGTGCCACGGGCTGCCAAAAGAACCAATAGATCTGTTTTGGAAGAAGTGCAGCCAGAGTGCTACTTGGAGGCCAGGATGGCCAAACTTCGTCTCTCATACTTCAGACATATTGTCAGGAGGGACCAGTCGCTGGAGAAGAATATCATGTTTGGTAAGATGGAGGGTCAGGGAAAAAGAGGAAGACCCCCCAGTGAGATGGATTGGCAAAGTGGCAGCATCAATGGGCTCAAGCATGGCAACGGTAGTGAGGTTGGCCCAGGATCATGCAGTGTTTCGTTCTGCTGTGCATAAGGTGGCTATGAGTCGGTACTAACAACCACAACAACAACATCCTCATGGTTAGTATATCTGCATTGTCCAAGCTCACAGATGAATGAATAGATGAGGATCAGTCAGTTTAAACAACTTATCCTAAATCACACAGCTTTTCAGTTTCAGAATAAGGATTTGAACCCAATGTTTGTACTGTTGTTTATTGTTAGCTGCTATCACAATCAAGTCAGTTCCTACTCATGGGTGCCCCAGATTCCAACCATACTGACATACTGCCCAATGCCGCACTAACCCCAGTATAGGTTGCAGATAGAACCATTGTGATTTATAGGACTCTCATTGGTTGATTTTCTGATGTAGATCACCAGACTTTTCTTCCTAGTCTCTCTTAGTCTGGAAATTGAGTTGGTATCAAAAGAACTTGAAGCCTCCATTGACCAATGAGTGATGTTTTCCCATGAGGTGCATTGCTGGGGAATAGAAGCTGGGTCTCCTTCTGAACTGTTAAGAATATAAATCAAAGAAAACCTGAAACTCCAAGAAAATTTCAAAGGCATATTTGAGGTCTGAATTGAATGCAATTGTCTTAGAGACTAAACGTAAGGTTAGGTTAGGATGGTGGTAGAGTCTCTGAATGGTGCCAATGGTTCATATACTTGGCTGCTAACTGAATGTTTGGAAGTTCAAATCCATCTAGAGAGATCTCAGAAGTCAACTGGTTACTATTTCTGAAAAAATAGCCATTGAAAACCCTATGAAGCATGGTTCTTCTCTGACACATCTGAGATCACCATGAGTCAGTGTTGACCGGAAGACGAAGGTTTGGTTTGGTGGAGGGAGGTGGTGGCAAACAGTGCTACAGAATGAAGAGGGGTATATGACATGTCAAGACACCAGAGGGACCGGGCATCACCTGATGGAAGGTAGGTTTGGAGAAGGGACGTTCTGTGGTAGGTGTGGGAAGAGCTCCGGGACAGCCACAGAGCACAAGATTGGGGACAGAGGAATGTACAAGCAGCTGTGAGAACATTTCTACACTTTGGGCTCAATGACATTATCTTCCCTGCCTCACGGATCAGGTTGGTTTTGGAAGTGAAATGTTGATTTTATTCTCCCTTGAAAATAAACTTTACATCATTGATGTGCAACGAAAAAAATGTTTGTACTAAATTCCTGCTTCTGAGCCAGTCAGTGCCTATGATTCAGATGGTGTGCATTTCAAAATTCTCTCTGCATAATTTCACATAAAAAAGAAACATGCTACCTTGGGCCAAGTCTGTTAAAATTCACTGCTTCGTATCAGTAATATGTAACTGGATTGATTCATGGTGTGAATCTTCAAAGACCTGGATATTCATCTTTGTTTGCAAATTCTTTATTAGCGTGGTGATAAATGTTATCATAAATTGAACTTTTTTATTACAAACTAAAGTTTTTGCTCTTTAACATTCATTTTAGAACATTCGATAGCATGACAGTAAGTCAGGGCTGCATGGCATGTTACCAATTGGACGCAGTTGGAGATTTTTTGGTCTTCTTTTTCTTTATGATGATAAACATTTAATAAGAAGATGGAACTTATGGAAAATAGCCAGAAGAGAATAGCATTCTATCGATGGAATTTCATTTCAGATGCTGAGCTGGAAAGAAATCCTTGCCTCGGCTCCTTTTTTGCCTTTTGATTATGGCTTTAAAAACTGTGAAAACAGAGAAAGCCAAGTGTGTGGTCTTTGGCAATTTCGTAATAGTCTGTACAGGAGACAGAGGGGGTGGTTTGCTGGAAAAAATGATTAGCTTTTTCTTTACGATGACAGAAAACAGTTGCAATTCAAAAATGCCGAAGGTTCCTCACCCTCCCTTTTGGCGTATCAGAGGGTAATCACTGCTTCCAGGTGGTGCTTGCAATAAAGACCTTGGAAAGTTCCTCCCCCAAGCTGGCCTCAGGGCAGAGCCATTGTCTACTGAGGGAAACTCAGAATTAGTGGGGCAGGGTTAGGGAAAAGGCTCTTTGAAATTTTCTTCAAGGAAATTGGCTTGTTATTTTCCAGAGTAGATTTAATGCCTCCTTATGGTCTAAAAAAAATCAAGTCCTGGTGGTACAATGGGATAAGCACTAGACTGCTAATCACAAGGTTGGCAGTACAAGCCCACCAGCTGCTCCATGGGAGAAAGATGAGGCTTTCTGCTCCCATAAAAATTGTACAGCCTTGGAACCCCTCTACAGGGTTGCTCTGAGTCAAAACCCACTTGATGGAGACAGGTGTTTGGGACCTGAAAGGAACCCTGGTGGTACTATGGCTTAGATGTACTGCTAACTAGCTACTCTGCAGGCAAAAGGTGAGGCTGTCTGTTCCCATCAAGCTTTGCAGTCTGAGAGACCCTATGCAGACTTGGGCCATTTGAGGCACAATTGACTCAGTGGCAGTGGCTTTGGTTTGGATTTATGCTCTAATGAGCATCCTCTGCTCCAAGTTTTTCCTCTTTATATCTGGTGTGTGTTGCTGCTATCTAAGTTCTTCCAGGAAGCATTGGAACCAAACCAAAAGATTCCAACCAAACAGAAACAGACCTGTTGCTATAGAATTGTCATACATGAAGTCACCATGATCACATACTGTAGAATAGAGCTATAACGCATGAAGTCACCATGATCAGATACTGTAGAATAAAACTGTAGTACACGAAATCACCATGATCAGATACTGTAGAGTAGAACTGTCACACATGAAGTCACCATGATCACATACTGTAGAATAGAACTGTCACACATGAAGTCACCATGATCACATGCTGTAGGATAGAACTGTCACACATGAAGTCACCATGATCACATGCTGTAGGATAGAACTGTCACACATGAAGTCACCATGGTCACATGCTGTAGAATAGAACTGTCACACATGAAGTCACCATGATCACTTACTGTAGAATAGAGCTATAACACATGAAGTCACCATGATCAGATACTGTAGAATAAAACTGTAGCACACGAAATCACCATGATCAGATACTGTAGAGTAGCACTGTCACACATGAAGTCACCATGATCACATACTGTAGAATAGAACTGTCACACATGAAGTCACCATGATCACATACTGTAGAATAGAACTGTAACACATGAAGTCACCATGATCACATGCTGTAGAATAGAACTGTAACACATGAAGTCACCATGATCACATGCTGTAGGATAGAATTGTCACACATGAAGTCACCATGATCACATGCTGTAGGATAGAACTGTAACACATGAAGTCACCATGATCACATGCTGTAGAATAGAGCTGTCACACATGAAATCACCATGATCACATACTGTAGAATAGAACTGTCACACATGAAGTCACCATGATCACATACTATAGAATATAACTGTCACACATGAAGTCACCATGATCAGAACAGTAACCGGTATGTGTTTAGGACTGTAATTGGTGAGGCCTGGATTGCATGCTATCATTTGGAGACTGGACATCTGGTTAAATTACTTTGGTAGTGGAGTCCTTGAATGGTGAAAGTGGCTAATGTGCTTGGCTGCTAAGTGAAAGTTAGGAAGTTTAGAGTCAATCACTAGGATATTCTTCCATGCACCGCTGGATGGATTTGAACGGTCAGCCATTCAATTGAGCACTTGACCCTTTGCACTACCCAAGGACCTTAAGAAGCATCAGACCCACTGTAATTGAGAGATCTCTATTTACACACTGCAAAGCAAAGAAAATGAAAATCCTCACAAATGGACCAATAAATAACATCAATGTACTTCAATCCACAATCCTTGCTCTTGGAAGCAGCAGTCAAGATATCAAATGATGTACTATATTAGGCAAATCTGCTGCAAAAGGTGTCTTTAATGTGCTCAAGAGAGCAAAATGTCAGTTTGAAAATTAAGGTGCACTTGACCTAAGCCATGGTATTTCCAATTACTTCACATGCATGTGAAAGTTGGACAATGAATAAGGAAGATAAGAATAATAGATGCATTTAAGTTATGGTGTTGAAGAATATTGAAAGTACCACGGACTGCCAGAAGAACAAACTAATCTGTGTTGGAGGAGATACAGCCAGAGTGCTCCTTAGAAGCCAGGATAATGAGACTTTACTTGTCATACTTTGAACATATTATCAGGAGAGACCAGACCCTGGAGTAGTAGAGGATCAACACAAAAGAAGAAGACCTCCAACAAGACGGATTGGCACAGTGGCAACCACAATGAGCTCAAACATTGTGAAGACAGAGCGGAATGTGATGGTGTTTCCTTCTGTTGTACATAAGGTCTCTACGAATCAGAACCAACTCCATGGCGCCTAACAACAACTGCGTGTAAAGTCTACTTTTACAATATGACTCAATGAAAGAGGTTTCAATTCAGTAACTAACTTGCTTATAATCTACCAATAGATTATTATGACTTTTAAAGAAACATTTTCCTAGGCCCGTTTTTTACCATGTTCTTGTGGCAGAGATTTGATCACCTTGGTTGACCTGGAGACCTGAGCTAGCTCCATTTCTTCATGGACATTAGTGACCATTGGTGTCTTCTCGGGCCCTTTTAGTGTAGCAGTTTCTGTAACTGTGACACAGGTAGGAGAGGTAGTAGACACCTTGTATGCTGCAGGAGGAATAAAAACTCTCTTTTAGATCAATTCAAAGTATATATTTTTAAATTTATATGTTTTTTGTTTTTACTGAGCAGATCATCAGTTTTACATTCAAGAAATCATATACTTCATTTCATTACACTGATTGCAATCACCTCCATGTACCATCAGTTAATAGTATTAGCCTCTACTCACTTTAACTCTTGCATCCCTCTCCTGTTTTCTGCTACTTATGTCTTTTCTCTGCCAACCTCCCTCTTATTGTCTATTGCCTTCCCTGTCACTCATGCTAACATGTGTCTACCCTTCAGCTGATGAATAATTTTCCCTCCTTTGCCCATAACCATCATAGAATATTTATTTTATCAAACATTTTGTTAACTTTTTACAACAGTGGCCTCATACAATATTTGCTCTTTTGTGACTGACTAATTTCACTCAACATAATGTCCTCCAGGTTCGCCCATGTTATGAGGTGTTCCTCAACATTGTAGAGCTTCCCATTGGGTATATATACCAAAATTTGTTGAACCATCCTTCTGTGGATGGGCGTTTAGGCTGTCTCCATTTGTTTGCTAGTATGAATAATGCTGCAGTGAACATGGGTGTGCATGTATCTATTCGTGCCATGGCTCTAATTTCTTGAAGATATATACAGAGTAGAGGGATTGCTGGGTCATATGGTAATTTCTATTTCTAACCATTTGAGGAAGGGCCGTATCGTTTTCCACAGTGGTTACACCATTTTGTAGTCCCACTCTCTCTACATTCTCACCACCACTTGTTGTTTTCTGCTTTTGTTGTTGTTTTTATCTTTTCTATTAATGTTAGGGTAAGATATATCTCCTTGTTATTTTTATTTGCATTTCTCTATTGGCAAATGTAGTCCTGGTGTGGTACTGTGGGTTATTGTGCCAGACTGCAAAACCGTTTGAATTGCAAGGTTGGC
>NW_006411764.1:0-2340 GCF_000296735.1 Chrysochloris asiatica
AGTCCTCTTCACTTTCAGCAAGCAAGGTTGTATCATCTGCATGTTGTTGTTGTTGTTGTTGTTAAGTGCCGTCGAGTCGGTTTCTACCCATAGCGACCCTGTACAGGGTTTCCGAGGGTGTAAATCTTTACGGGAGTAGAAAGCCTCATCTTTCTCCAGCAGACCAGCTGGTAGTTTCGAACCGCTGACCTTAAGGTTCGCAGCCCGATTCGTAACCACTATGCTACCAGAGCTACCTTGGTTAATAATGAGTCTTCCTCTAATCCTGATGCCCTGTTTTTTTTCATATAACCCAGCTTCTTGGATTATTTGCTAAGCATAGAAGTTGAATAAGTATGGTTAAAGACTACAACCTTGTTGCACACCTTTTTAATTTGAAACAATTCAGTGTTCCCATGTTCTGTTCGAACAACTGCTTCTTGGTCTAGGTACATATTCCTCACAATTAAGTGTTCTGGAATACTCATACTTTGCAATGTTGTCCATAGCTAGTCATGATCTACACAATCGAACGCCTTTGTGTATTTAATAAAGCACAGGTAAAAATCTTTCTGGTATTCTCTGCTTTCAGCCAAGATCCATTGGAAATCAGCAATGATATCCCTTGTTCCATGGCCTCTTGTGAATCTGGCTTGAACCTGTGGAAGTTCTCTGTCAGTGTATGCAGCCATTTCTATATTACCTTTAGTAAAACTTTACTCACATGGGATAGCAAAGAGATTATCTGATAATTTCAACATTCCATTGGGTCATCTCTCTTTGGAATGGGCATAAATACAGATCTCATCCAATCAGTTGGCCAGATAGTTGTCTTACAAAATTTTTGGCAGAGATGAGTGAGTGCCTCCTGTGCCACCTCATTTTCTTGAAAGATTTCAATTTGTATTCCATCAATTCCTGGTGCCTTGTTCTTTGCCAATTCCTTCAATGCACCTTGGATTTCCTACTTCAGTATCATTAGCTTTTGATCATATGCTGCATCTTGAAATGGTAGAACGTGAACCATTTCCTTATGGTACAGTGACTCTGTGTATTCCTTCCATCTTCTCTTGATGCTTTCTGCATCATTCAATAATTTGCCCAGAGAATCTTTCAGTAACGAAAGTCGAGGCTTAATTTTTTCTTCAGTTCCTCCAGCCTGAGAAATGCTGACCGTGTTCTTCCTTTTTGGTTTTCAGATTCCAGATCTTTGCACATTTTTTTGTAATATTTGGCTTTATCTTCTGGAGCTGATCTTTGACATTTTCTGTTCAGCTCTTGTACCTCCTAATTTCTTCCATGTGCTTTAGCTACTCTACACAGGACAGCAAGTTTCAGTGTCTCTTCTGCCATCCATTTTGACCTGTTTCTTCTTTCTTGTCTTCTTAATGACTTTTCACTTTTTGTATGCATGATGTTCTTGATGTCATCCCACAACTCTCCTGGTCTTTGTTCTTTAGTATTTAATGTATCAAATCTGTTCTTCAGATGATCTCAAAATTCAGGTGGCATATATTCAAGGTCATATTTTGGCTCTCATGGACTTAATATCATTTTCTTCAGCTTCAGTTTGAATTTGCATATGAGTAATTGATGGTCTGTTCCACAGTCTGCCCCTGGCCTTGTTTTCACTGATGATATGGAGCTTTTCCATTGTCTCTTTCCACAGATGTAGTCGATTTGATTTCTATATATTTCATCTGTTGAGGTCCATGTATATAATCATCTTTTATGCTGTCTGAAGAAGGTATTTGAAATGAACAAATTATTGGTTTTGCAGAATTCTATCATGCATTGTCCAGCATCATTTCTATCACCAAGGCCATATTTTCCAACCACTGATCCTTCCTCTTTGCTCCCAATCTTTATATTCCAATGAACAGTAATCATCAATACATCCTGATTTCATGTTTGATCAATTTCAGATTGAGAAGTTGATAGAATTCTTCTATTTCATCCTCACTGGCTTTAGTGGTTGGTGCGTAAATTTGAATAATAGTGGCATTAACTGGGCATCCCTGTAGGTGCATGGATATTATCCTATCACAGACAGCGTTGTACCTCATGACTGATTTGGATATGTTCTTTTTGACAATCAATTCAACACCATTGAATTGATTCGTCATTCCCAGCATAGCAAAACATATGGTCATCAGATTTAAAATGGCCAATAACATTTATGGGTACCATTGTTGTTGTCAGGTGCTATTGAGTCAGAACCGACTCATAGTGACCCCATGCACAGCAGAACGAAACAATGTTCAATCTTGGGCCAACCTTACTACTGCTGCCACACTTGAGTCCATCAATGATGCCACCTGGCCAATCCATCTCGTTAGGGTCTTCCTCTTTTTCTCTGAC
>NW_006411764.1:4030-10161 GCF_000296735.1 Chrysochloris asiatica
TCTTTCTTGTCTTCTTAATGACTTTTTGCTCTCTTCATGTATGATGTTCTTGATGTCATCCCACAACTCTTCTGGTCTTCGGTCTTTAGTGTTTAATGCATCACATCTGTTCATCAGATGATCTCTAAATTCAGGTGGGAATGGGTACCATAATGGTAGTGAAAACCTTGTTGTAAAGGTGGGTTTAAGAGACTGGAAGAGTCAACACTGGAAACAGCAAGGATGATCAAGTCTGTTAAGCAGTTTTGCAGCCAAAAGAAGAAATAAAGTATGAGATAATAGCTGGCAGGGGACTCAAGGTCAGTGAGTTTTGTTTCCTTTATTGCTTTTAGAATTTCTTTGTTGCTGTTATTTTTAATTATACATTCTATATACAATTTAAATATAGCAAAAACTATAAAATAGGTAGTATTATTCAGATAAAAAATACCTAAATTTGTTCAACTAGTAATAAACTAGCCAATATTTATTATACTTAGCATATGACAATTACTATTCTAAGAATTTATATGTTAATTGAATCTTCGTTTCTTTATTTTTCCCTTCACCCAAATTAACATGTATCTGCCTTCCAGACAGCAAACTGCATGCTTGTATAAATATGGACATGAATCTATAACCAAAGCAAAACAAACAAAGTGCTGCTGAGTTCATTCTAACTCAGTGACCCTCTAAAACAGCATAGAATTGCCTTGTAGGGTTTCCAAATGGTAAATCTTCATGGAAGCAGGCTAGCACATCTTTCTTCTGAAGAGTAGCTGGTGTGTTTGAATGCCTACCTTTTAGTTAGCAGCCATAGGGCTCCTTAATGACCCCATAAAGAGCCAACTAACTTGATTATGCAGGAGAAATATGGAAGACTTGCTGGAATAATGTCTTGGAGTACTCTAGAGGCAGTGGCGTTTAAGATGCTATCAGGATTGGCTTTAGGTAGAATTCTTCTATTTCAGTTATAGAAACAGGCAGAAAGCCATCACAAATAGGTAAAAACTTGGGTATCTGTGCTGAGCTAGTCGTAGATACATCAGGCAATGAATATATATCATGTAAAATAATATTAACTCTAAAGAGTACTGGTGTGGTACTATAGGATAAGCACTAGACTGCTAACCAGAATGTCAGTGGCTCAAACCCATTCAGTCATTTCTTGGAAACCTATGCAGTATTACTATGAGTCTGTGAGTCATAACAGACTTGACAGAACTAAACAACAGTGACATGTGAATGTTAATGAGTTCCTTTAACTCACCCCCTTGGAAGTTCAAATGTAAACTAACTAATTCAAATCAATGAACTAGAAATCATTTTTATACAACATATTTATACAAATGAATTTCTAATACAGTTAAAATGCATTTTGATTTCCCCTTTTATATATCTTATAAAGAGAATTGACCAGCAATTGCTTTTATTTGCTTTTATAACATTAAAATTTAGCATCTAAAATCTCTGTAGGGCAACAAATTACAGATATTCCCAATTAATCATCCTTCAAATACAAGTTATAATGTTGACTAAACTTGGATTTCATCAAGTGTTTATTTCTTATTAAGTTTCTATTAATGAAATGAGATTGAGGTCGGGGAGACAAAGAAATGTGAAATTGCAACAGGTGTCCGATTGTTTTGAGTATGGAGTCTGGTATTTTATCAAGAGAGGTGTTGATGATAATTGCATAATTATTTATTGTTTGGGTAATTATATCAATGTATTGGTTTTACCTCCTGATAGAATAAGAATAAATTCTAAGTACTTGACTAATTACTAGGTACTTAGCCAATAAGTCAAAATAATGTTTTGAAGAGCAGGGACAACAATAAAAAAGCAGCACGGATGTAGTTGGAAGAAATGAAGGTATTAAGGAGCCTAATAAAAGGCCTGGTGTGGCGCTGTCAGATAATACACTAGACCACAAGTTGGGTTTGAACTGCAAGGTTGACTGTTCAAATTCACCAGCTGCTCGGAAATCCTACACAGGGTCAATATTAGTGACAACTGTCACCAAGGCCCTTAACAACAGCAGCAACACCAATACTGAGTAAAGTGGTTGGCATAAGTTCACTGCCACCAATGATTGTAGATGAAATATAATGCTTGAGTTCAGCGTACATGATGACGAGTATTACTCATCCAATGAACAGGATTTTAGTATTTCCTATTTCGGAATTCGTTTTCATATATATTTATTCATATAGTTATGAAGACACACTGATTAAAGGGAATCCAAGTTCTATGTTGGTAGTGCCATCAAGTCAGTCTTGACTCAGATATAGGTGTCTCATTATATATTAAAAAAAAAATGCAGAAAAAAGGGTAACTTGATCATTTACGTATAGCATTAAATGTAATGCTTACACATTAACACTAAGAAACAAAATTATATGGCACCAAATGAATAAAGACCAATGGGGGCAAAGTCTACTGGCAAATGTCTGATTAACACACACTTCATTTCCCAATTTAGGTAATGAAAAAGTAAAGACATAACAAAATTTAAAAATCATTCTCTTAACTAAATTAATTTGGTTAGCATCATTCTTCAAGTATTACTACACAACATCAGTGACAAAACAGTTGTAAAAATCTCACATGTTAAAATTTACAGTGTTCTTGATTCAAATGTGTATTGAATCCATACTGAAGCTCTAATAATGTATAACTAATTTGAATAGTTACAGAATCATCCTGACATATATCATGCTATGAACAGTAAGCTTTCCATACACTGTGTTAAGGAGGGAGTAGTACATTAAATGTACTAACAGTATAGTAAAGTGATACATTTTGAACAGCATCTAATTTTCTACCAACTGAACATAATATAATTAATTGGTTGTGATGCTAAATTTATCAGATTATGAGCAGACCAATATAAACATAAAGGTATTTTTTTTATCAAGTAATAATGATCTTCGGTGGCTTCTTTCCAACCCTCTTTGACAAGGAAACAAGATCTTTTCTGTTGAATTAAACTAACAAGGGAGTGATTGAGCACTTAAACTCAAAAGACTTTTCTCGGAGGGCGTTGCACACTGCCTCAAGATTCTTAATGATTTCCAGAGAAATGGCATAATTTTCATTTACGGATCAAAAATTACATTTTAAATATATGCTCAGCATCAGCCATATATATATATAATTAAAAAGAAAAAAATATAACTTAATTTTTTGCATTAACACCATTGTACAATATCGGTAATTTTGCAACATGTGATTATTGAGAACCAGAATTGATTATATAGCACCAGTTTATGTTACATTCCTGAAACATGTGCATTTCACCCAATCTTATGCAAAATGAAATAGTAAAATATTGGTAGATTCTAAGGTATTTTTAAATCTGTCAAAATATGGATTTACTGCTTCTAAAGTCATTTCATTAGCTAAATAAAAGTGAGAGTGATTTCTTTTTTTTAATTAGGTAACTATAACTTGGGAACCACGAGACACCTTAAGATAAGTACTGGAGTTCAAACCACAAGGTTGTATATTTGAACTCACAATCTGCTCCTCCAGAGAAAGATGAAACTTTGTGCTCCTGCAAAGATTTACAGCCTCAGAAACCCTATAGAGAGGGTCACTATGCGTTGGAACAGACTTAATGACACTTAACAATAACCATTACTTCTTAGTACTGAAAATTTAATTTATCATATTTTCCAGACTATAACCAGTGTTGTGTCAACATGAATTTAAAACTATTTGGCATAGTACTAATTTCATTTTCTGACAAGCATTTTATTATTGTTAATCATAAAAAAACCACAAAAGATATTAACACTACGGCTAATTGGGGGTAGTCATGGGATAGAAAATGAAGCTCATTTGGAAGCATTAAAGCTTTGTGAGCTGGAGCTTTACATCCCCTCCGTTAAGTTAAGATAAAATGTTTTCCAGACAATAAACTGATGAAAACAACCTAACAGAACAAGTAAATTGATTAGATGAATGACTTTAGAAATTCAGCAATAAAGACAGAGGTAGCATTAATACTAAAAACATTGCAGAAACAATGTGTGACTTAGATATATTTTACCTGCTTTCATTAATGTCAACAAAATTATAAAAACACAAATATGATTATGTGTGTGTGTGTGTGTGTGTGTGTGTGTGTGAAGTGCCATTGAGTTGATTCCATCTTAATGTGACCCTGTATAGGGTTCCTGAGGAGCAGCTGGAGATTGGTGAGTTTGAACTGCATATCCTGGTATGGCACAGGAGGATAAGCATTGGAGTCAGTAGGAATCAGTATCAACTTAAATGCAGTTAACAACAGCACCATATACATCCAGAAGTCCTGGTGTGGTGCTGTAGAATAAGCACTGGGTTGCAAGTTTGTGAATCAGAACTAACTTAATGTCACTTAACAACAACAATATATATGCCCACCCCTCATTTAACACATGTTTAGGTTCTCAGGACTTATCTGATATCCTAAATTAGTGTTATATAAGGTAACAGGTGTGAACCTCAGGGTCAGCAGTTCAAAATACCAGCTGTTCCACGAGAGAAAGATGAGGCTTTCTGATCCCATAAAGATTTACAGCCTTGGAAACCCTGGCACATAACAACAATAACAAGGTAACAGGCAGTTCCAAAGCAGAACTATTGGAATTTTTGTGCCCCAGTACCCTTGTGCTCTGGTGTGGCACTGTGGGTTAATGAGCAAGACTGCACAGCCATTTGAACTGCAAGGTTGGAGATTCAAGCTCACCAGCTGCTCCTTGGAAATCTTATACAGGGTCGCTATGGGTCAGAGTCGACTCAACAGCACGTAACAACAACAACAACAATCTTTGTGCTCTGGACCCCAATCAAAACCCTATGGCTGGTATAATACTATACATAGAAAACCCCAAAGACTAAACAAAAACCTACTGGACCTCATTGGGAGATTCTGCAAAGCGGCAGATCCAAGATCAACATACAAAAATCAGTTGGATTCCTCTATACTAATACTGACAGTGCTGAAAAGAAAATTAGGAAAGCAATACCATTTATAATAGCTGCCCAAAGGATGAAATATTTAGGAATAAATATAAACAGAGAAGCAAAGGACCTATACAAAGAAAACTACAAAACACTACTACAAGAAACCAAAAGAGATTTACAAAAATGGAAGAAGATACCAAGCTCCAGTATAGGAAGACTTAAGGGCTCTAATACATGGCACACACAGACTACCATACATTTAGAAAACTGCATAAAAAAAGAAGACAAAATAGATGATTGGTCTTATGTGCATTGAAAGATTTCTCCATAAAAGAAAAAAGGGAACCCACAACATGGGAAAAATTATTTCGCAACCACATATTAGACAAGGGATAATTTCTAAATTCTGTAGGAAACTTCAATACCTCTTCAAGAAAAAGACAAATAACCCAATTAAAAAATGGGCAAAGGATATGAACAGACACTTCACCATGGAAGACATTCAGACAGTCAACAAACATAGGAAGAAATGTTCATGATCATTAGCCATTAAAGAGGTGCAAATAAAAACAATAATGAGAGATCATCTCATACCAGCAATAAAAGTGAGGTTCAAAAAAGCAGAGGACAATAAATACTCGTGAGGATGTGGAGAACTGGGACCCTCCTACATTGCTGGTGGGATTGCAAAATGGTCCAAAACAGTATGGCACTTCCTCAGAAAGTTGGAAATAGAAATACCATATGACACAGCAATTCCTCTACATAGTATATATCCACAAGAAACATGAGCCATATCACGAGTAGATATATGCAAACCAATATTCATAGCAGCACTATTCACATTAGCAAAAAGATGGAGATGGCCTAAATGTCCATCGGTGGATGAATGGATAAACAAACGTTGGTACATGCACACAATGGAATATTATGTTGCCTTGAAGAATAGCAAGGAAGCTGCAAGTCACCACATAACAAGGATGAATCTTTAAGATATTGTTGTTGTCAGGTGCCATTGAATCGGTACCGACTCATAGCGACCTTATGCACAGCAGAACGAAACACTGACCGATCCTGGGACAATCTCACTACTGTTGCCACACTTGAGTCCATCAATGCTGCCACTTGGACAATCCATCTCACTGGGGGTCATCCTCTTTTTCTCTGACCCTCCACCTTACCAAACATGATATCCTTCT
>NW_006411765.1:0-500 GCF_000296735.1 Chrysochloris asiatica
TACAGGGTCTTTGTGTGTGTGTGTGTGTGTGTGTGACTAGAGATTGTCTTATTTATACTGAATTATTCTTTTTGTTTTGTTTTGTTTTGCTTTGTTTTTCTCTCATTATCATTTTGTTTTTTATTTTGATTTTGGTTTTGTTTTCTACCCAACTGGTGTTCTTTGGCTGTCACAGAGCCTCCCTTCTGTTATCGGAGGACTCTGTCTCCCTACATTACATGAAAAGAGTCATCAACTGCTGCCAAATAACCAAGCTGCAATAAAACTTTAAAAAACACCAAAACCCAGGCAAGAACCAATATCAGCTGCCGTATACCAAGGAAAGAGGCAACAACTGTGAAAGTTAATCTGAATGAAGCAATAGGAAGAGTGAAAAGGGAAGACCACATCCTGACTACATCTTCTTGGAAGCAATCAGAAAACAAAAAAATTACCAAAATGCATACTCAATTAAGTATTAGGGCCACAGATTAACATTAAACATGTCCAAGAAGCAAAAG
>NW_006411765.1:6030-6624 GCF_000296735.1 Chrysochloris asiatica
GTTGGTATGGACTCAATGGCACCTAACAACAACAACAACTTTGCTACATGAGCATGCTTATTCTAAGGAGGTGTCTTTGTATGCATTCTCAACTAAAATTATTGGTTAATGTTCTGGGGAGTAATTATCAGATATTTTAAAATTACATTTCTGTTTGTAAAAATTAGAGGATTATTTAGGCATTTCCAGTCCTTTCATTTGTCACTCTAACAACACCCCTTCCCCACCCCATCACCACCACCAAATAAGGAGGCTCATTTGATTACAAGAGTAGCCACACACAAAAAACACTTTTCATTCTGTCTCTCCCCATGACAACCATCTTTCTTCTTCATTTTTAAAGTGAAATTATTAAACTTAACATATATTCAAAATAAAATTGATCATGCATCCATAATATTAATATTAAGTATGTAATCTCATATTTTAGTCTTTGAATTCCCTATAGAATCTTCACCAAAAGAACCAGGGCCCATGCTTTACATACACAATGGTGGTGGTATTGTTTGCCACAGTTAGTTCTGACACATATCTACGCTGAATGGTGTTTCAGAGAATTTGAGCCTACCCACCATACTGTTCAAACCAACATTG
>NW_006411766.1:0-1149 GCF_000296735.1 Chrysochloris asiatica
AGCAGTTTCTGTCTCTTCTTGGGTAATATAGGGAGAAAAAGAGTCCCCCAAAGGTAAAAGGGGGAGTATAAAACAGCAAAACAGTAACAGTAAAAAAAAACAAGAAAAAAACTCCACCAAAACAACAACAACAACAAAAAGAACTAGATTGGATATTGTTGTCTATAAGCACAGAAAAGGGAGAGGAGGGAGAGAAGGAAAAAAAAAAATCTGTAGCCTAACATGTTGTTGTTGTTGTTAAGTGCCATCAAGTTGGTTCTGACCCATAGGGTTTCTGAGGAGCAGCTGGTGAGCTTGAACCACTGACCTTGCAGTTCAAACTCCTTTGCAGTCTAATGCATTAACCCACAGTGCCACACCAGGACTCCAGCCTAATATGAGTATGTCTTTAATGTCCCTTTTCAGCTTCTTGCCTTAAGGCCATCTGATAAATTTCAAGATGCCACTGTTGGTTGTTATGCTATATCTCAGGATTTAATTTAATTTTCGGCCTGTTTTGTTTTTAAACTCTCTTTCCCTCTCCTCACCCCTTGTTCTAGCCTTTTCCCTAATGAAAAAACAGTTTTGGGCCAGCTCTTAGGCTGAGAGTATCTGTGTATATGCGTGTCAGAAGAACCCACGAGTGGTGGGGGTGGGGGTTGTCCACTCACTCAGGCACCCCTCTATTCACCAGAATGGAGGTGCATAAACAGTGGGGGGCCAGTGAACAGATACAAAAAAACAAACAAACAAACAAAAAAAGAAATCAGAACAAAGCAAAACTGACAAAAGTGTATTGACCACCTTTGCTCTGAGGTTCCCGTGTTGTTATTCCTTTGTGGGTCTGTTCTCCCCTGCTTGGTCTTACCATTTGGTCTGGCCCAAGTTGCTGGCTCTGAGCCACCGAGCCCAGCAGATTCAAAAGTACTCAATTTCTTACTTCTGTTACAAATTCCACTAGCTATAAGCCTTCAAACTTTAAAAATATTCTTATATATGTGGTTCAGAGTTTTGGAGCTTTGCCATGAACTGACTTCACCTGGTATTCTGTGGTATTACTAACAGCTAACTTCACCACTAACAGCTAACTTTTGTGCCCATTCCAAAGAGAGGTGACCCAACGGAATGCGGAAATCATCGGACAATCTCTTTGATATCTCAAGCAAGCAA
>NW_006411766.1:2504-3289 GCF_000296735.1 Chrysochloris asiatica
AACTTCACCACACCTCTACCCTCTCTGCCTTGTGTATTATTGAGTGATGTTTGGAGATGCTGCAGGTAAATTGTGATGATAGCCCCACTGAGCACAATGGTGAAAGCACTTGAGTCTCTGTCAACTTCACAATGGAGTTGAATTAACCAATATGAAACTCCCAATGTGTATAGTTCTGATTATGCACTCTAGTTTTAGTTGGGTTTTCTATTGAATGGGCTTTCTACGTTATTTACACTACAATGGTTTTCCTCAATATAATAATATTGTTTGGCACGATCTTGTGATACATACACTAGAAGTCCTATGATTCAGTGAACATAAATAGGATTTAGAGGTCAAAGTTTCAATCCTGACTACTGTATTCTAACTTGATGAACTTGCGCCAACCAGTAACTATATTCATTTATTTATCATTCAGTCAAGTTACAAACACATATTGACGCCACACTCTGCCCTCAGAACAATAATTCTCAAGACTGATGGAAGAAAAAATAGAACAATAAAGAAATCAGGAGTGTTCAAGTTCCAACTTAGAACTCCAGGAGTTTGGGTTCTTGCTTTTTCACCTCTCTTTGTCTAAGATTCCTGGTTACTGTGTATGTTGTTGTTGTTGTTTCATTTTTGTTTGTTTTCCAGGTAGTGATGCTGAGTAGATGATGGAATGTGGGTATGTCACTAGGTGGTTCATTATTTAATGGTGGCTGTCTGGACCGCAAGACTAATTGTCCATACCCACAAGACGGTCCTCAGAAACACTGATAGGGTCACTATAAGTTAGAATT
>NW_006411766.1:3749-7268 GCF_000296735.1 Chrysochloris asiatica
AAATAAAACCAAAAAACTTGAACTTGTTCAAGTTCATATCAAACTTTTTGTAAATAAGGGTTTTTGTTTAGTTGGTTGGTTGAATTTTTCCAGTATTGTGCTAGAGCTGTCTCACACAGGTTCAGGAGAGTCAGCTATATGTAAATCAGGATTATCTATTTTCTTTTCAGTGTGTGTGTGTGTGTGTGTGTGTCGTTTCCCCACCACAAAACAGAATGTATCATATCCTATTCAATAACATCCTGAGTTATTCGCAGCAAAACTCTCTGATAATACGCTGTTCATTTTCTATGTTGGAACCAGTAGAATTTATGGAATTCACAGTATTTCCTTTATTTGCTATTTCACTCCATCATTTGCAGATCTTTAGCAAATATGGGATAATATTGCTAGGACAACCAGGAATGGAATATGTGCAGTGTAGCTTGCTTAAATTCCTTCAGAATGTTTTCCTTTCCTCATTCTCATGGTTAAAAGAATGTAAACAATCCTAGTTCTGTTGTTGCTCTCATCCTCAATTCAATCTCTTGCTTTGTAGATAATGTCTCATTCTTTGTCTCAGTGACTGGTATTCACTAATGTACCAGTGCATTATAATCTCTTGCATTCACTAATGTACATATTTCTATTTCTTGTTTAACCCTTATTCGATAGCATTCTCAATAAATGGGGTTGATAATGATAAAGATTGTAACAAAACTAGTAACTATTCATGGAAGTTCATTGAGATGCACTTGCAAAATGTTAATTATCATTTCGCTCCTAATTTAAACTGTGGATGACAATGTTTAGCTATTGGTAGATATTTTTAAAGTAGTGGAGTACACATATATAATGACATCCTATTTTAGGAAAATAACACATGTTTTGGAAATACCTTATTTTAATTTATAATCTTACAGGTTTCTATTAGAAGCCCTGGTGACTTAGTGTGTTACATGATGGACTGTTAACTGTAAAGTCAGCAGTTCTAATCCTCCAGCTGCTCCTTGGGAGTAAAACAAGGCTTTCTGCTTCTGTAAATATTTACAACTACCACCAGCACAGAGTTCTGTGTTAAATTAAAGTAGACATTTAACTCAAAATTAAAACTACGATTTCTCAGATTAAAAAAAAAAGTGTATCTGGCAGATGTTGAATAGTTTTAGTTGTCTTTAGCATCATGTAAAAAGACAATATATAAAATCTTAGAATAGATGTTTCTATTGAAAACAAATTATAGAAATTAAGAGTTTGTGTTCAAGAGGATACTTGCTGGTCAGGTGAATTATGTGTATACTGAATGTGAGACAAAAGTATTTTGATCCTTAGAGATGTAATCATCTCATTGCCTTTGTTAAAACATACCTGACATGTCTGCATTTTTCCTTTTGTTGTGTGCTTGGAGTCATTTTCAACTCATAATGACCCTATGTATAACAGAACAAAACGCAGCCCGGTCCTGCACCATCCTCACAGTTAGTCCTATGTTTGAGCCCATAGTTGCATGCTCGGTATCAATTAATTGCATCGAGAGTCTTCCTCTTTTTCACTGATCCTCTACTTTACCAAGCATTCTGACTTTGTCCATGGATTAATCCATCCTGATAACTTGGCCAAAATTCATGAAATGAAGTCTCGTTATCCTGGCTTCTAAGAAACATTCTGGCTGTATGTCTTCCAAGACAGATTTATTTGTTCTTCTGTCAGTACATGATATATTTAATATTCTTTGCCAATACCATTGAGTGAAACTGTACAGTAATAAGCTCCAACACTTAATTTAATTTTCCTGCCTCTCATCTAAGGTTTTTGCTTCTTCATGGTAAGTATGCATACAACAAAACAGTTTCCATTTCAATATTTTTTACATGTTCTGTTCAGTGACATTAATTATATTTATATTATACAACCATTACCACTATTCATTTCTAAATTTTGCCATCGATTGAATAGAAATTCAGTGCCACAAAAGCAATCATTCCCACTTTTACCTTCTCTTCTTTGCCTAGAAACTATTAATATATTTTGGTCTATATGTATTTGTCTATTCTAGAAATTACATCCAAGATTTGCTTTCTCTAAAAACTTCAGAATTTAGACTAGAGGATCCTGAAACTATGGCCCTCTGCCATCCTTCAAGTCTGGAAAGGAGCTCATCCTCATGGCCCAATTTTCAGCCAAGCAATATATAGGCATATGTTGTTGTTGTTTTTGTTAGGTGCCTTTGAGTAGGCTTCGACTTGCAGTGACCCTGTATAGCATTTCCAAGGAGCAGCTGGTGAGTTTGAAACAGTGACCCTGTGGTTCGCATGACCTTGTGGTCCAGTGCATTATTCCACGGTGCCACACCAGGCTTCCAGATAGGTATATTGTTTATTGTTGCTAAGTGCCATTGAGTCAGTTCCGACCCATAGAGGCCCCATATAGGGTTTCTGAGGAGTGGCTGGTAAACTTGAACCACCAACATTGTGGTTGAAACTGACTTTGCAATCCAGCGAATTAACCCACAGCACCACACCAGAACTCCGAGATAGGTATATGCTGTTGTTTTTGTGTGCCATTGAGTCAGTTCTGATCCATAGTGACCCTGTATAGGGTTTCCAAGGAACTGCTGGTGAGTTTGAACCAACAAACTTGCAGTTCAAATGGCTTTGCAGTCTGATACATTAACCCACAGGGCCATAGGGTCACCAATACTAATAAGCAGTGTTTCTATCACCAAGGTCGTATTTTCCAACTACTGATCCTTCCTCTTTATTTCCATCCAACCTTTGCATTCCAATCCCCAGTAATCATCAATACATCTTGATTGCATTTTTGCTAAATTTCAGATTGAAGAGGTTGATAAAATTCTTCAGTTTCATCATCACTGGCTTTTGTGGTTGGTGCATAAATTTAAATTATAGTGGTATTAACTGGTCTTCCTTCTAGGCATATGGATACTATCCTATCACAGAAAGCATTGTATTTCAAGACAGATCTTGATATGTTCTTTTTGATGATGAAAACAAGGTAATTCCTCTTCAATTTGTCAATCCAGGCCTAGTAAACCATGTAATTGTCAACTCAAAATGGTCAATACAAGTCCCTTTCAGCTTACTGATGCCTAGGATATCGATGTTTATGCATTCAATTCATTTTTGATACTTACCAAGTTTCCTAAATTGATACATTCCAAGTTCCAACTATTAAAGGATGTTTACAGCTGTTTCTCTTTATTTTGAATTGTGCCCCACAGGCTTTACTCCATTTGTGTCATCACAGTCAACTCTACTTAGAGGAGGTAGTTCTTCAAAGTATTCTGGATGCCTTTGAACCTCAGGGGCTCATCTTCCATCACTATATCTTACAATATTCTGGTGCTCTTTCTTCATCATGTTTACATATTCAATATTCTGGTGCTATCTGACCATGTTCCACTGCCATTCGTAAAGATTTTAGTGATGAAATATTTATAAGTAGTTTGTCTCTCCTTCTTCCTAATCTGTTTTGGTCTGGATGCTCATCTAAAACCTGTCTACCATGGTTGATCCTTCT
>NW_006411766.1:7863-10444 GCF_000296735.1 Chrysochloris asiatica
AAAGTTAAGAAGGGATGGGAAGGTGGGTGGAATGAAAATAGGATCCACAGAGGAAACAAGATAACTGTTGTGCCTTGGAGGGGACTCGAATCTTTGGAGATGAAGCAATGTATATGATTTGTTGAATGTAAAATTGATGATCTTGTCTGTAAACCTTCACTCACTTCACAATAAAAAGCTTTAAAAATTAAAAAAAAAAATGTAGAATCTAGTTTCACAGTAAAAATCCTTAAAACATGTATTTACTCTATTCATGCATTATAGGTTAGAGGCAAGATGCAAAAAGTAGGAATGGCCCACATGACTGGAAAACAGAAGAATCCTCAGCCCTGCACAGGATGTGTTTAATGACTATTCAAACTAATGAGGCTCAAATAAATTCCCTTTTCTGGTTCAAATGTAAGCTTTCAACTGATCATTTTCTCTCTATGAGTTCTTCTATATTGGGAAGCAGAGTTAGACACTGCTTTTCCCATCTGCAGATAGTAGCCTAATATTTATTCATGACTGCATGATCTCCTAGTCTGAGCCTGGTAATCATTCTTTATATCATGCTTATGACTATGAGTCCTGGTGTGGTGCTGTGGGTTAATGCACAGGACTGCAATGTCAGTTTGACCCACAAGGTCAGAGGTTCAAGCTCAGCAGTTGCTCCTTGGAAACCCTATACATGGTCTCTGTGGGTTGGAACTGACTTGACAGCATATAACAACAACAGCATGCCTCTAAGGTTATCTGTTGATACTACCTTCAACTGCAACATCAAGTTGGCTTTCCAAGCATTCCTGAAATTATCATACTGCTGATCTTAATGAGAAACAGTCATTTATGTCTTGGATTTCGAGGAAGAAGACTGGTGGGATATCTGAAATAGAATAATCTAATTGAGACTTATGACATCTTAACTCATGAGAAAAATAAGCAAGAAGACTCATTCACTGATCCAGCAAAACTTGAAGCGCACTATGGAAAATTTAATTCCCTAAAAAGGTTTCCAAGGTGAGGAAAAGGATATGGGGTTTGGGAGTGGACTAAGTAGGAGACTGCCCTGGTGTGGCGGTATAGGATAAGCACTGGACTGCTAATCACATGGTCAGCAGTTCAAACCCACCAGTCACTCTCAAAAACCCTACACAGGGTTACTATGAGTCAGAACCAACTTGACACCACACAACAACAACAAAATGAAACTACCAAGGGAATTCAATACCTATGACTATTAAGAATTTGCCTACCCTAGAAATCAGAAAGTCCTTTTGTCATGCAAAAATCTTCAAGAATGACATTTTGTATCCTGGTAGGTGACATAAACAGAGAAACTCATAAGCATATAGCTCATATAACATTCATCATTCCTGTATTTTCTAGGTTCCAGAACAAAAGAGTTAGTAAGGGATGGTCAGAGCAACCATCCTGATCTTGGAAGGTAAGAGGCAGATAAAAATAATTCAGATGCCACTTCTTTATGGGCAACTTACAGAACACAGTGTTTATTATACCTTATTCTTGGATATTCTTCCAAATTGATATGAACTGAGCAAATCCTTGACATATCACTTGAGTCAAAGGAGAGGTATCTGGATTAGAGCTTATTTTTTTATTTGTTATTTAGGAGAAAAAAAATGTACCAATCAGTATGCTATGCACTGAGAGTACCAAAATTACTAAAACATAGTCCCGGTCTTTAAAGACTACTTAGGAATATGGCAATTAAACAAGCAATAACTATATGGTGTGACAAATAATGCAATTCTAGGTGCTCTGTGTGTATAAGCAATTTAGTCGACTATCTACTTATGGTAGTTTAGAAAGAGAAGTCAAACAGGTTTTAACAGGAGCACATAATGTCTACTCTGAGAAATTAAATTAGATTTTTTGAATAAATCAAAGAAGAATATGGGATTTGGAGATGGGTGCTAGAGAAGACTCAAAGGAAGACAATGATAGCACTATTTTATTTTTCTAAAGTTAGAATGTCTCTGATAACATAGAGCCTATTGCAGAGATATCTTATTTTCTACAAAATCTTATTGTCGGTATTAAAGAATAGATAACCTAAATGATCTAGGAAAAGAATTTGTTTAATTGAATAAAAACCTGGTCAGTGCTAATTTCTATTGATGGTCCTAATGCAAATTGAATTACTTGCTCCCTATACTAGTGTCTGCATATAAATATGTGTGTCTGTATATATATGTGTGTGTGTGTATAGTTAGAGAAAGTTCTGATGTAGCACTGTAGGGTTGGACTGTTAACCACAAGGTCAGAGGTTAAAACCCACCAGCCACTATATATATGTATAGTTGTGTGATGTCAAGTAGATAGGGTTTCCAAGATTGAAAATCTTTATAACAGCAAATAGCCGCGTCGTTCTCTTGCAGAGTGGCTAGTGGATTGGAACCGCTGACCTTGCAGTTAGCAATCCAATGTGTAATCCATTATGCCAACAGCACTCCATGTATGTATTTATAGAATTACTCTGAGTCAGAAACAACTCGACAGCATGTGTGTATGTATATATATGTGTGTGTGTATATATGTATATGTATATGTATATGTATATGTATATATATATATATAT
>NW_006411766.1:10844-11441 GCF_000296735.1 Chrysochloris asiatica
ATGATCCTGAAGGAAGAAGTCCAAGATGCATTGGAGGCATTGGCAAAGAACAGGCACCGGGAATTGATGGAATACATATTGAAATCTTTCAACAAACTGATGGAGCACTGCTATCTATGCCAATAAATTTGGAAGACAACTAACCACCTGGCCAAATGACTGGAAGAGATCTATATTTGTGCCCATTCCAAAGAGAGGTGACCAAACAGAATGCAGAAATTATCGGACAGTATCATTGATGTCCCATGCTATAAAATTTTATTAAAGGTAATCCAAAAATGGCTGCAACCATATATTAATATAAAACTTCCAAAGGTTCAAGCTGGATTAAGAAGAGAACGTGGAATAAGGGATATCATTACTGACATCAGATAGATCTCGGCTAAAAGCAGAGACTACTAGAAATATGTTTACCTGTGCTTTATTGACTACACAAAGGCCCTCAATTGTATGGGTCATGACAAGCTGTGAACAACATTGCAAAGTGTGAGTATTCTGGAACACTTAATTGTGCTCATGAGGAAACTGTACATAGACCAAAAAGAGTTGTTTGAACAGAACAAAGGAACACCAATGGTTTAAAACTAGGAAAGGTAT
>NW_006411767.1:0-665 GCF_000296735.1 Chrysochloris asiatica
AAAAAAAAAAAAAAAAAGGCACACTAGGAAGAAGGCCTGGCGCAAAGTTCTGAAAAACTCCGGGTCTGTACTTCCGCCTTCTCGGAGTTAGCTCAACTGCGTCAGGGCGGGGTCCACAGGCTCTCTGTGGGTGAGGTAGGGTCAGCTTTCTGGGAAGCAGTCACCCTAAAGTGTCCGCTACAGCTAAGAGTGAGAGAAATACTGTTCATGAGCCCAGAAAAGCAGAAATTCAAGGCGATTGTCTTCCCCTGAGGCCCTCTGAGATAGTTTTCCCATTAGAGTCTTAGGCCTTCTGTCTCACCTCATTCCAGTTTTCAGAAGATCCAGATGAGAGTCCAGGGCTTACACTCAGCAGGGCTCGCCTCCTTCCTGGTGTGGTCCCACCCCCAGCCCCAGGGACTGATTTGCATATGGCTCCCAGCAGCCCCTGCTTTGTTCCTTCTCAACCAGGCCTGGAGCATTGATCTCTCAACACCTAGAGGTCATATTTCAACTATGTTGTTGTTGTTGTTAAGTACTCTGGAGTCAATTCCCACTCACAGTGACCCTGCACAGGGAGCTCTGGTAGCATAGTGGTTACGAATTGGGCTGCGAACCTCAAGGTCAACAGTTTGAAACTACCAGCTGCTTCGCGGGAGAACGATGAGGCTTTCTGCTCCCGTAAA
>NW_006411767.1:3720-4249 GCF_000296735.1 Chrysochloris asiatica
GACCATCTTTTTCTGGTACAGTGACTCTGTGTATTCATCCCATCTACCTTTGACTGTGGAACAGACCATCAATTGTTCATATGCAAGTCCATGCTGAAGATGCAGAAAATTAAAATAAGTCCACAAGGGTCAAAATATGACCTTGAACATATCTCACCTGAATTTAGAGATCATCTCAAGAACAGATTTGATGTATTAGACACTAAAGACTGAAGAACAGAGGAGGTCTGTGATGACATCAAGACCAGGAAGAAAGCAAAGGTCATTCAGAAGACAAGAATGAAGGAAAAAACCAAAATGGATATCAGAAGAGACTCTAAACTTACTTTCCAGCATAGAGATGCTACAGCAAATGGAAAAAATGAGGAAGTAAAAGAGCTGAATAGAAAATTTCAAAAGGCAGTTGGAGGAAACAAAGTCAATTATTATAATTTGACTTTGCAAATTGACTTTGCAAAGACCCAGAGTTAGAAAACCAAAGGGAAGGACACCCTGTCCTGTATTTGTTGTTGTAGTTGTTTAAACTTTC
>NW_006411767.1:6374-7651 GCF_000296735.1 Chrysochloris asiatica
AGGAAGAAGGAGAGGCAAATTGTTTCTGAATGTCTAGCCATAGAAAACCGTACAAATAGAAGTGGGAAATTGCCAAACAGCACCAGAATATTGAATTTTGAAACATTGAAGAATAGATTTGATGTATTAGATATTAATGACCAAAGATCAGAAGAGTTGTGGGATGACATCAAGAACATCATACAGGAAGAATGCGATAGGTCATTAAGAAGAAAAGGAAGAAAGAGAAGATCAAAATGGATGTCAGAAAAGACTCTGAAACATGCTCTCCTGCATAGAGATGCTAAAGCAAATCTAAGAAATAAGGAGGTAAAAGAGCTGAGCAGAAAATCTCAAAGGGCAGCTCGAGAAGACAAAGTGAAATATTATAATGAAATGTGCAAAGACTTGGAGTTAGAAAACCAAAAGAGAAGAACACATTCAGCATTTCTCAAGCTGAAAAAAAATTCAAGCCTTGACTTGCAATATCAAAAGATTCTCTGGGCAAATATTAAATGATGCAGAAAGCATCAAAGGAAGATGGAAGGAATACACACAGAGTCATTGTACAAAAAAGAAATGGTTATGTTCAGCCATTTCAAGAGGTAGCATATGGTCAAGAGCCAATGACACTGTGAAGGAAGAAGCCCAAGGTACACTGAAGGCACTGGCAATGAAAAAGGCTCCAGGAATTGATGGAATGCAAATTGAAATCGTTCAAAAAACAGATGTGGCACAGGAGGCACTCACTCATCTCTGGCAAGAAATATGGAAGACAGCTCTCTGGCCAACTGATTGGAAGAAACCCATATTTCTGCCCATTTCAAAGAGAGATGACTCGATGGAATGCAGAAATCATTGGACAATATGATTAATATCACATGCAAATAAAATGTTGCTGAAGGCAACTAAAAAATGACTGCAATAGTACATTGACTGGGAACTTCCAGAGGCTCAAGCCAGATTCAGAAGAGGACATGGAATGAGGAATAATATCATTGCTGATGTCAGATGGATCTTGGCTGAAAGCAGAGAATACCAAAAAGATGTTTATTTATGATTTCTTGACTGTTCAAAGTCTTTCGATTGTATGGATTATGACAAGTTATGGACAGCATTGTGGAGAATGAGTATTCCAGAACAATTAATTTTGCTCATGAGGAACCTGTGCCTAGACCAAGAAGCAGTTGTTCAAACAGAACATGGGGACACTGAATGGTTTAAAATCAGCAAAGGTGTGTTCAGAGTTGTATTGTTGTTGTTGTTGTTAAGTGCCATCGAGCCGGGTCCGACCCATA
>NW_006411767.1:10169-10582 GCF_000296735.1 Chrysochloris asiatica
TTGTTTCATTACAATGATTATAATCCCCTCCACGTACCATCAGTTAATAGTATTTCTCTCTATCCACTTGAGCTTTTAAAAAACACTCAGCTATATATAATAATTTACACCCCCAAAGGGCATATTCTTCAAGTCTGCCTCTTGGCCACCAACTCTTAGTCTCTCTCTTCCCATGAATCTGGAGTCCTCAGCCTCTCCCCCTCTCCATGCCCCCATCTCTCCCTGATCTCTGGTCTCTGGTGTCGCTGCTTCTCTGGATAAGGTCCTACATTCTGCTTGTACACGTCTCCCTTGATGGCCCTAGGTGCCTCTGATTCTGGACTGTAAGATTAACCACTCCCCTGTTTTTGTTGTTAAACTTCTACCTTTACAATTGTGGTAGTTGCAATATGTCATGATAACAATTATTCACA
>NW_006411768.1:0-1088 GCF_000296735.1 Chrysochloris asiatica
TTTGCCATGTAGCTAGAATTCTGTATATGGAAATCTTCAACTACACTGCCATATAGCTAGCTCTCTGTGTATGAACATATTGGACTTGTCTTCCATGTAGCTAGCTCTCTCTACATGGATATGATAGATTTTGGTGCCAAGAAGGTAGCTCTTTGTATATGAACACATTAGACTTGTCTGCCATGTAGTTAGCTCTCAGTATAGGGACATGTTTTACTTACCTGCCACGTAGCTAATATGGACATGTTGGAATACTCTGCCATGTAGCTAGCTCTCTCTATATAGACAAGTTGGACTTAACTGCGTTGTAGCTAGAACTCTATATGTAAATCCTGCACTACACTGCCATTTAGCTAGTTCTCTGTATATGAACATATTGGACTTGCCTGACATGTAGCTACCTATCAGTGTATGGACATGTTGGATTCATCTGCTGTGTAGCTAGTACCCTGTATATGGACATGTTGCACTATTCTGTCATGTAGGTAGCTCTCTCTATATAGAAAAGTTGGACTCATCTGCCTTGTAGCTAGAACTCTGTATATGGAAATGTTACCCTTTCCTGCCATGTAGCTTGGTCTCTCTATATAGATAAGTTGGACTCATCTGCCTTGTAACTAGAACTCTGTATATGGAAATGTTGCACTACCCTGCCATGTATCTAACTCTCTGTATATAGACATTTTTGACTGATCTGCCAAGTATGTAGCACTCTCTATATGAACTAATTGGACTTGTCTCCCATGTAGCTAGCTCTCAGAATCTGGACATGTTAGACTCATTAGCCAGGTAGCTAGTACACTGTATATGGAAGTGTTGCATTACGCTGCCATGTAACCAGCTCTGTGTATAGAGACACGTTGGACTCATCTGATATGTAGCTAATACCCTGTATATGGACATGTTGCACTACCTTGCCATATAGCTAGCTCTATATATATAGACAAGTTGGGCTCATCTCCCTTGTAGTTAGAACTCTGTATATGGAAATGTTGCACTATCCTGTAACGTATTAGCTCCCTGTATATGAACATATTGGATTTGTCTGCCATGTAGCTAGCTCTCAAAATATGGACATGTTGGACTCA
>NW_006411768.1:2833-4090 GCF_000296735.1 Chrysochloris asiatica
AACCCTGCCATGTAGTTAGCTCTCAGTATATAGACAAGTTGGACTCATCTGACTTGTAGCTAGTACTCTTTATATGGACATGTTGAACTACTCTGCCATGTAGCAAATTCTCAGTATATGAACACTTTGGACTCATCTACCATGTATCTTGAGCTCTGTATATACAAATGATGCACTACTCTACCACATAGCTAGCTCTTTGTATATAGGCATTTTAGACTAGTTTGACATGTAACTAGTTCTCTGTACATGGATATTTTGGACTGATCTGCCATGTACGTAGCTCTCAGTATATGGACACATTGAACACATTTGCCATGTAGTTAGAACTCTGTATATGGAAATGTTGACCACTCTGCCATGTAGCTATCTCTCAGTATATGGACACGATGAACACATCTGCCATGTAGCTAGAACATTGATTATGGAAATGTTGCACTGCTCTGCCATGTAGCTGCCTTTCTGTATATGGATATTTTGTACTGATCTGCCATGTAGGTAGCCCTCAGTACATGGACACATTGGATATATTGCCATGTAGCTACAACTCTGATTATGGAAATGTTGCACTACCCTGACATGTAGCTAGCTCTCTGTACATAGATGAATTGGACATATCTGCCTTGTAGCTAAATTCTGTATATGGAAATGTTGCACTACCCTGCCATGTAACTAGCTCTCTGTATATGAACATTTTGGACTCGACTGCCCTGTAGTTTGAACTCTGTATATGGAAATGATGCACTTCTCTGCCATGTAGCTAGCTCTCTTTATATGGACATTTTGGACTCATTTGACATGTATATCTTTTTCTGTTCATGGATATTTTGGACTGGTCTGCCATGTAGATTGCTCTCTGTACATGGATATGTTGGACTGATCTGCCAAGTAGGTAGCTGTCTGTATATGAACATATTGGACTTGTCTGCCATGTAGCTAGTACCCTGTATATGGACATGTTGGACTGATCTGCCATGTAGGTAGCTCTCTGTATAAGAACATATTGGTCTCGTCTCCCATGTAGCTAGCTCTCAGTATATGGACATGTTAGACTCATCAGCCAGGTATCTAGTACTCTGTATATGGACATGTTGGATTACTCTGCCATATAGTTCGCTCTCAGTATATGGCCACGTTGGACACATCTGCCATGTAGCTAAAACTCTGTATATGGAAATGTTGCATGACAGTGCCATGTAGCTAGCTCGATTTATATGGAGATTTTGCACTCGTCTGCCATGTAGCTAATTCTCTGTA
>NW_006411768.1:5820-7200 GCF_000296735.1 Chrysochloris asiatica
CGCAGCCCGATTCGTAACCACTACGCTACCAGAGCTCCTTCTGCCATGTTGCTAGCTCACTGTATATAGTCAAGTTAGATTCATCCGACTAGTAGCTAGAACTCTGTATATGGAAATGTTGCACTACCCTGCTATGTAGCTGGCTCTCTGTGTATGGACATTTTGGACCTGTCAGACATATAGCTAGATTTCTGTGCATTCATCGTTTGGACTGATATGCCATGTAGGTAGCTCTCAGTACATGGACACGTTGGACACTTCTGCCATGTAGCTAGTACCATGTATATGGACATGTTGGACTACTCTGCCGAGTAGCTAGCTCTCAGTATATGGACAAGTTGGACTCATCTGTCATGTAGCTAGTACCCTATATATGGACATGTTGGACTATTCTGCCATGTAGCTAGCTCTCAGCATATGGACACGTTTGACACAACTGCCGTGTAGCTCGAAGTCTGTATATGGAAATGATGAAATACTCTTCCATGTAGCTAGCTCTATGTATATTAATATTTTGGACTCATCTGACATGTAGCAAGCTCTCTGTGCATGGATATTTTGGACTGATCTGCAATGTAGATAGCTCTCAGTATATGGACATGTTGGACTCATCTGCCTTTTAGCTAGAACTCTGTATATGGAAATGTTTCACTACCCTGCCATGAAGCTATCTCTCTGTATAAGGACATGTTGGACTCATCTGCCTTGTAGCTAGTACTCTATATATGGAAATGTTGCACTACTCTGCAATGTAGCTAGCTCTTTGTACATGGATATTTTAGACTGATCTGCCATTGATGTAGATCTCCATATATGGAACCGTTGGGCATATCGGCCATGTAGTTAGAACTTTGTAAATGGAAATGATGGACTGTTCCGCCATGTAGCTAGCACTCAGTATATGGACAAGTTGAACACATCATCCATGAAGCTAGAACTCTGATTATGGAAATTTTGCACTACTCCACCATGTAGGTAGCTCTCTATACATGGATATTTTGAAGTGGTCAGCCATGTAGGTAGCTGTCAGTATATGGATGTGTTGAAAATATCTGCCATGTAGCTAGAACTCTGATTATGATAATGTTACACAACCCTGACATGTAGCTAGATCTCCGTATATAGACAAGTTGGATTCATCTGGCTAGGAGCTAGAACTCTGTATATGGAAATGTTGCACTACACTGCAATGTAGCTTGCTTTCTGTAAATGGACATTTTGGATTCGTCTGCAACGTAGCTTGAACTCTCTATATGGAAATGATGCACTACTCTGCCATGTAGATAGCTCTCTGTATATGGAAAATTTATACTCATCTGACATGTAGCTAGCACTCTGTTCATGGATAAATTGGACTTATCTGCCATGTAGGTAGCTCTC
>NW_006411768.1:9873-10549 GCF_000296735.1 Chrysochloris asiatica
TACATGGATATGTTGGGCTGATCTGCCAAGTAAGTAGGTAGCTCTCTGTATATGAACATATTGGACTTGTCTGACCTGTAGATGGCTCTCAGTATATGGACACGTTGGACACATCTGCCATGTAGCTACTACCCAGAATATGGAAATGTTGCCCTACTCTGTCATGTAGCTAACTCTCTGTATATAAACAAGTTGGAATCATCTAAGTTGTAGATAGAACTCTGTATATGGAAATGTTGCACTACCCTGCCATGTGGATTGCTCTCTGTATATGGACATTTTGAACTCGTCTGCCATGTAGCTAGCTCTCTGTACATGGATATGTTGGACTGATCTGCCAAGGATGTAGCTGTCTGTATATGAACATATTGGACTTGTCTTCCATGTGTGTGATCTCAGTATGTGGACAAGTTGGACACATCTGCCATGTAAATACAACTCTATATTTGGAAGTGTTACACTACTATGCCATGTAGCTAGCTATTTGTATATAGACAAGTTGGACTCATCTTCCTTGTAGCTAGAAATCTGTATATGGAAATGTTGCACTAACCTTCCAACTAGCTAGCTCTCTGTATATGGACATTTTGGAAATTACTGCCATATAGCTAGCTCTCTGTACATGGATATGTTGGACTGATCTGCCAAGTAGGTAGTTCTCTGTATATGAAATGGA
>NW_006411768.1:10649-11229 GCF_000296735.1 Chrysochloris asiatica
TGCACTACTCTGCCATTTAGTTAGCTCTCTGTATATAGACAGGTTAGACTCATCTGCCTTGCAGCTAGAACTCTGTATAGGGAAATGTTGAACTACCGTGACATGTGGCTACCTCTCTGTATATGGACATTTTGGACTCATTTGCCATATAGCAGCTCTCTGTACATGTATATGTTGGACTGATTTGCCAAGTAGGTAGCTCTCTATATATGAACATATTGGACTTGTCTGCTATGAAGGTGGCTTTCAGTATATGGAACGTTGGACATATCTGCCATGTAGCTACTACCCTGAATATGGACATGTTGGACTACTCTCCCATCTAGCTAGCTGTCAGTATATGGACACATTGGACACACCTGCCATGTAGCTAGAACTCTGTATATGGGAATGTTGCACTACTCTGCCATGTAGCTATCTCTCTGTATATCGACAAGTTGGACTCATCTGCCTTGTAGCTAGAACTCTATATATGGAAATGTTGCACTACCCTGCCATGTGGCTAGCTCTCTGTATATGTACTCTTCTGCCGTGTAGCTAGATCTCTTTCACGGATGTGTTGGACTGATCTGACAAGTAT
>NW_006411769.1:0-1565 GCF_000296735.1 Chrysochloris asiatica
TCCTTTATATGTGGTTCAGAGTTCTGGGACCATCCCCTGAACCTGCTTGGTCAGGTATTCTGTGTTGTTGTTGGCGGAGCTCTCTGCTATACATCCACCCGATCCGCCATCTTGGTTGTTCTCCCAAGTCTTTAACTTTTTAAAAAATAATATGGTATTGTGTTTTAGGTGAAAGTTGATAGAACAAATTAGGTTCTTTTCATTTAAAAATTTTTATACAAATTATTCTATGCCATTGATTACGATTTTTATATTGTCAGCTTTCTCATTATTTCTATTCTTGTTTCCTCTGTTTCCATTGATCTAGCTTTCCTTCCTCTCCTTCCATTCTTACCTTTGCTTTTGGGTAAATGTTGACCATTTTGTCTCACATGAGTGAGTTTCAAAAAGTTCATGGAAAAATAGAATGAAAAGATAATGGAAGTTTCCATGAATTTTTGAAGTCCCCTCGTGTAGCTGATTGAGGTGATATTGTTTATTTTATAAATCAATCTATTATTTGATTGAAAGGTGATCTATAGAAATAACTTCAAATTCAAGTTCATAGGGTAACTTAGGTGATAATATCAGAGAAAACCTATGACTTTCCTGGTCACTTCTCAGTTCTCATTTAAAATATAAAGCCAGATGGGACCCTACCCAGAGAAGTAGTGATGCCTGAAATGGAGCCAGAGATGATGACGTGGAGCTATGGAGCAGCTGAAGACTTTGGATCCAGAGAGGGAGAGCGACTGTGTGCTGAAGACCTGGGGGGCATGGGGGAAGGATTGCATGGAGGGGATTATAACCATGGCAATGAGACGATGTACGATAGAATGAATGTAAAACTACTGTTCTCCCATGTAAACTATCATATAATTCACAATAAATCATTAAAAAAAAAAAAAAAAATATATATATATAAAGCCAGAGCTTTATATAAACTCTATGGTCAAATCAAAGTAGCAACAGAAGAGGTCTGATTTTTCTCCTTGCTCCTTCTTCTTTGCTCACTCTACTACCTCTGTTTCTCCTTCTTCTTTGCTCACTCTACTACCTCTGTCTTCTTCACTGTTGAGACTTTTGATAGCGAAGGGGGCACTGATCATAATTACACGGGCACAACTGGCATACACCAGAACACTCTCCATAAAGTTGGGATGTAGACCATCCTTCATTTGGAACCTTATTTAATATCATGTTGAGTCTAGAATTTAAGTCAAGATTAACTGTTTGCTCCCCTCTTTCCTCCCAAAGCTTCCCTGTTTCACCAGGAGCTCCTCTGGTAAAATGTGAAGATACAATAGTAGGACTTCATTGAGTGGGGAATTTAACCTCAGCTCAATGTCTTACTTGCTGTGTGGTCTGGGGCAAATTGCATGTCCTCCCTGCATCTTGGGTTCCTGATCTATGTTGCTGTTAGTTGGCTCCGACTCACGGCAACCGTATGTACAGCAGAATGGAACATCGCCCACACCTGCGCCATCTTCACTATCACTGGTACAATGGACCCATTGCTGTGACTATCATGCAGTGCCTTCCAACCTCGTGCTCATCTTCCAAAACTGTAGCAGATACTATTCTGT
>NW_006411769.1:1920-4907 GCF_000296735.1 Chrysochloris asiatica
TGCTACCAGAGCTCCTTATCTATAGAGGTGGAATATACCATCTCTTCCACAGGGTTGTGAGATTAAATGACACTATGTGAGCACATGATGCAAACTTCATGGGACCTTTGTATATTAGGACTGTTTTCCTTTCCGTTTTTTTGTTTTTGTTTTTTTTTTTTTTTCAATCTCTTCTATTACCACAGGAAAATAGAGCCATCAAGTGGGAGAAAAATAGACCAAGTGTCTATATTTTGATTCATTTAAATCCATTTCCCAATGATGCATTTGGATTCTTCATATCCCCGTTAGCCAAACAAAGTGAGGTTTAGAACGTGGAAGTGTCTTGAGAACAGAGGTTTTTGTCAATTTTATTCACTGATTATCCTTGGAACCTACATCAGTGCCTGGCATATAGGTGCTCAACAAATATTTGTTGAAGGAATGCAATTTGATATATGGCAATAGTAAATATATTGGTTATGTTGTTTCAAACTCCACCTGCCATTCCCTCCTATCCATTTAAGAATCACCACTCCTCGAGTGTCTACAGCCATACCACCCTGAATGCTCCCAAACTTGTCTGATCTTGGAAGCTAAGCAGGGTTGAGCCTAGTTAGTACTTGGATGGGCGACCACCTGGGAATACCAGGTACTGTTGACTTTGGAGCCCTGGTGTGGTGCTATGGGCTAATGTGCTGGACTTCAAAGTCAATTTGAACTGCAAAGTCAGTGGCTCAAGCTCACCAGTTGCACCTTGGAAATCCTGTACAGGGTTACTATGAATCGGCATATACTCAACAGCACTTAACAACTCCTAGCTTTGTTCCAAACATATTTGTTGTGCCCCAGTTCTGTGCTGGATTCTAGTGGAGAGGGTGGGGAAGGGACAGATAAAAAGATGAATAAGGAAGCCCTGACCTTTTGAAGTTCAAATTCCAAAGGGGAGAATGGATACAAATTTAAACAAATATATTGCTGTTAGCCCCTGATTCATAGCAGCTCCATGCACAAGTGAACAGACCACTGTCTGGTCCTGCACTATTCCAGGATCAGTTGCTCATGAGATTGTTATGACCCATAGGGTTTTCATTAGCTGATTTTTAAAAGTAGATCACCAGACCTTTCTTCTTATTCTTAGTCTGGAAGTTTCACTGAAACCTGCTCTATCATAGCACCATATAAGCTTCCACTGAAAAATGGGTGGCGAATGCCCAAGAGGTACTCCAGCTGGTAAATGAAACCAACTTTCTCACATAGAAGGTGAAACTTTACCACCTAACCATCTCTGCCTTCAAATAAATATAACTTCTCTTTACTGCTTCCAGATGAGAAAATATTACATGTCCTATTGCTTAAGAAGCATGTGCTTTTCTGACCAAATGATGCACATTTTTAACCTTTCCCTAACTTTTTTTGAAAGCACACAATTCTTTTCTTTATCCCATTAAATTATCTGATTAGGACCTGCTTGTAACATATATATTTAATGTCCTAGCAGTGATAACCCCCAAACAATGGTATTAGATATAAACTTGTTTATATACCCTACTTTGGATATTTGCTTGTAGCCCAAATTTTAAAATCTCCAATACTCATCTAACTTCTAAGTTAAAGTGGGACTTGTGAACAGTGACTTACATGCTTCCCCAAACAGTCCAGGATTTCTGTGAAGAATAGCTTCTTCCCTCGTGCTGTAACAATTCAACGACAGACCTTTCAGTTTAAGACAGAAACTTTGTGTGTGTGTGTGTTAAATGTCAATGTGGGCACTTGCACACGCAAATTCACAATAAGTAAGAAATGGACTCAAACGAAATAGGACAATTGAGAGCTGAACAGCAGGCCTTTGGAATAGGTGGGAGATGTGAAACGGGAACAGCAAATGAAAACTAGAAAGCAGCTTCAGTATGGAGGAGAGTGCAGTGAGTTTAGAATAGGAATATTGACGAATGGTGTAGTTTGGATATTTTGGAAAGACAGTGATTCATAAAACATAGTGGGGACTAGGAGGCCAGAGAGCACCTAATTTGAGTATCAAGCAGGCACCTGCCTGATAATTTTGGATTCAACCAGGGATTGAGCATAGGGGGCAACTGGAGACATTCAGAATTCTGGTCCTGACTCTGCTAACTGATCATAACAGAGTCACTACAAGTTGCTTGACCTACTGTCCTCCTCAGCTGCCTAAGAATGCTTAGACGTGAGCAGCAGTTCTCAACCTTAGCTGCAAACTAAAATCACCTGGGGAGATTTTTAAAGCACGCCATGCCTGATTTATCTGTAGAAGGCAGGGCATAGACATGGATATATTTTAGTAACTTCATTGAGATATAACTCACAAAACATAACATCTATCCACTTAAAAGGTAGCGTTCAATGGGTTTTTCGTATATTCACAGAATTATGAAACCATCACAATTGCAGAATATTTTTATAACTCTGAAAAGAAACCCATGTATCCATTAGCAATTGTGCCACTTTTTCCCCTCCTCCAATCCCTAGGCAACCACTCATTTACGTTTTGTTTCTATGGATTTACCTATTCTAGACATTTCATATAAATGGAATTATATAATATGTGGTCTTGTGTGGCTGGCAGAAAAAGTTGAAGATGTTGCTTTCAAAATTTGAAAATGATTCCAAATGTTCAAGAAATGCCTTTGTTGTGTAAAAGACAGATTTAGCTATAAAGTCTTCAGAAGAAAGTCAATGGTTGAACTCTGCACAATTATCCCAACACTGGCTTCCTTTCCTATTGCCTCTGACCCTTTTGGCTGATTTTACACTCAGCAGAAGACCCTAAAATGGCTCCTGCCAATTAGACAGGTTGGTTCCAACCCAGTGACATTACCATTCGCTGGGTAAGAAAAGATGGTTACACCTGTTCTCATTTCATTCAGAGTCTTTATTGCACCCAGCAGAGTTTTTCAGCAGCTGTTCTAACAATTAATGAGAAGTTGTTGTTGTTCTTATGTGCCGTGGAGGGAGTTGGTTCTGACTCATAG
>NW_006411769.1:5762-7125 GCF_000296735.1 Chrysochloris asiatica
AGGAGCAGCTGGTGAGCTTGAACCACCGACCTTGCAGTTCAAACAGCTTTGCAGTCTGGCACATTAACCCACAGCGCCACACCAGGACTCCTGGAACTGTGTAGGTCTACTTATACACATTTAAAAAAAGTGTTTGTGAGTTTGTCTCTCCAGTAAATTGCACATTGCAGTAAAAAGTGATTCCTCAAAGTTCTTGTGTATTTTTCATTGTGTTTAGTGCAATACTGTAAACCTTGAATAATACCATAGGACCCAAATCAAGTACCACTAGTGATTTTGGGAGTCCTGATGCAGGATCAGTACTGGACTGGTAACCGCAAAGTCAGCAGTTCAAACCCACCAGCTCTTCTCAGAAACCCTATACAGGGTTGCTATGAGTTGGAATTAATTCAGTGGCATTTAACAATAACAACAGTGCTCCCAAGAAGCAGAGAAAAGTTATGACAAGAAAAAGTTGAATTGCTTGATATGTACCATAGATTGAGACCTGAAACTATGGTTACCCACCATTTCAAGAAAAATGAATCCAGCATAAGGACCACTGTACAAACAGAAAAGGAACTTCATGAAGCCTTTGCTGCAGCTATGTCAGCAGGCATGAAAACCTTGCACCTTTTGTTAGGTACCATTCTATCTCGAACTGAAAATGGATGCAGTATATAATAATACAACATACAAAATATATGTTGCTTGACTATGCTATTGGCAAGGCTTCCAGTAAACAGTAGGCTATTAGTAGCTAAGTTTGGAATCAAAAGTTATGTTCAGATTTGTGACTGCATGGGAGATTTGTGTTCCTAAACCTTGTGTTTTTCAAGGTCAAGTGTATTAACAATTGTAGTTTTATTATAGTAAAAATTAAATAACTCTAGGATTCTTCATGTCAAGGATCAAGCTTGATTCCCCAGTGCACTGGGTTGGACACTGGCTATCAAAAATGGGGGGGAGGGGTAGCTATAAAGGCACAAAGTAGCTGGCTTGCACTTTCGTGATTGTGCTTACTTTCAGAATGAGGGAGGTAAGGTAGAATCCCCACTGAACAGTTTTCCTCTTTTCCAGATGGACCTGGTGAAAGGGGACAGGGGACGATGGTGATAGAATTTTATTATTCATTTGTGAGTAATTGTTAGCAGGATTAATTGCAATGGTCACAACTGTAATTGTAAAAGATGTGTAACTAAAAGTGGGGAATAGTTAATCTCTCATTCCAGTAACAGAGGATCCCAGGACCATCAAGAAGGAAGAGCATGAGTGGAACATGAGATCCTACCTAGAAAAGTGGGACAGCAGAGACAGTGGAAGCGAGGATGGCATGGAGAGATAGAGCAGCTGCAGACACTAGGCCAAAGGACTGAGAAAGGCT
>NW_006411769.1:9651-10143 GCF_000296735.1 Chrysochloris asiatica
AACATCAATACACAACAATCAGTTGGATTCGCCTGTACTAATAATGACAGCTCTGAATAGGAAATTAGGAAAACTATGCCATTTACAATATCCACCCAAATGATGAACTATTTAGGAATAAATCTAACTAGAGAAATAAAAGACCTATATAAAGAAAACTGCAAAATACTGTTATAAGAAACCAAAAGAGACTTACAAATATAGAAGAATATACCCATGCTCATGTATAGGAAGACTGAACATTGTGAAAATGTCAATATTACCAACATCATTCTTTAAAGATATGGAAAACAATAATCACAAACTTTATATGGAGAAGAAAGATACCTCAGATAAGCAAAGCCTTGCTTAAGAAGAACAAAGCAGTAGAGGCCTCTTACTCCCTGATTTCAAAAACTACTACACAGCTACAAAGGTCAAAATATCCTGGTATTGGTACAATAAAAGATATTAGTTCCAGATAACTGGAACAGAATTGAGAACCAGAGGTAA
>NW_006411770.1:0-1165 GCF_000296735.1 Chrysochloris asiatica
GGGACCAACTCCACGGCACATAACAACAACAACATATTTAAATATCCTCCTTCATGAAATCTCTATGCACCTCCTTTGTGAGTTGTCTCTTTGTTGTCATATTGTAGAAGTCTTATACATATTTTGGTTATTATACCATTATAAAGGAGTCCTGGTGTGTCACTGTGGGTTAATGTGCCAGACTGCAAAGCTGTTTGAACTCCAAGTCGGCAGTTCAAGCTCACCAGCCACTCCTCGGAAACCCTATACAGCATTCCTATGGGTTGGAACTGACTTGATGGCACTTAATGCAACAACAACAATTATAAAAATATAATTTTCATTTTTTTCTAGTCTGTAGTTTGTATTTTTATTCTGTTGATAAAATATTTTGATGAATATAACTCTTCTATTTTATGTGGTAACAATGATCTATTTTGTCTTCTGCTTATGCATTCATTATTGTATTTCATAATATAACATTTAAATTTTTGGTTCTTATAGGTTGGTCCCTATATTTTCTTCCAAGAACCTTAATGTTTTCATTTAACACTTAGATTCTTGATCCATTATAGATAATTTTTTTGTGTGTATGGTATCAGGTATAGTAATGGTGGTGGTTACATATCATTTTGTTTGTTGTTGTTTAGTGCTGTCGAGTCATATCCATAGAATTGCTTAATTCTCTGCATCCAGTAATCCAATTTTGTCAGCAACATTGATGGAGAGACTTTTACTTTCCCACTAAATGAATCTACAATTTTTGTAAAAAATCAGTTCACCAAGTGCTGTCAAGTCACTCATAGTGATCCTGGATAGGGTTTCTGAGGAGTGACTAATGGGTTTGATCAACTGACCTTGTGGTTAGCAGTTCATTGCTTATCCTATAGCACCACACCAGGACAATAGTTTTCCATAGATGAACAGATTTATTTTAGAGATCTCATTTCTGCTACATTGTTAGTAGTAGGTTGTCTTCATTACTGTAGCTGTTTAATATATATGTCTTCAGGTTAGGAATTGTGAGGCCCCCTACTTTATTCCTCATCTTCAAAATTTCTATATGTGTAGCATCTGACCTTTCCACATTAGGTTGATAATTAGTTTTCCCATTTCTGTAAAAACTACTGTTGATTGGAATATCTAAAAGGGGTTCTAGAATTTTCCCAGTGAAATAGGCCTCCGG
>NW_006411770.1:1608-2404 GCF_000296735.1 Chrysochloris asiatica
ATTGGGCTCTCACTGTCTGCACCCCTCCATTCTGGTGACTAGAGGGGGTACCTGAGTGAATGAACACTCCACCCCCACACCCAGAGGTTTCTATTACATATGCACACAGATATCCTCAAAACTTAAAGGGACAGTTTCCACTTAAAACCAAACAACAACACAAAACAGCCATAGCCAGCCCTGAGCTTTTTATCACTAGGAAAAAGGCCTAAACTGGTGTTGTGAAGCAGGACAGGCAGACTAAAAAGGAAACAAGCTGAAAATTAAATCCTGAGTTACATCATAACAACCAACACTGGCTTCTTGAAATTTCTCAGGAAGAAGAATGAAAAGGGAAGCCCATCTACTGATCACATCTACCTGGAGGCAATCAGAAAGCATAAAAAATACTGAAGTATTAAGGTCACAGCTAACTACTGAATATGCCCAAAAAATAAAAACAGATGACCATATCAGCATATGTCCAGAAATGAGATAAAGTGATTGTGACAAATGATTTGCAGGTAGACCTACACTCAATACTGGAAGGAGGGCAGGCTTTGGAAATGCCTGAGAAGGAATTCAGAAAAATGATTATAAAATGTATCAAAACACTTTACAATGGAGCTGAAAAAAATAAAGAAGAAGTCAGAAGAGCACTAAAGAAACAATCAAATAAGATAGATATAGCACTGGAAACAATTCAAAACCTACAGAAGAGGTCCAAATGATTAATAACAGAATAAATGGACAATATACTGAAAGGGCAAAGGAGTAGAATTGAAGAGATGGTAGCCAGAACTAGTGAGCTGCAAGA
>NW_006411770.1:2737-4785 GCF_000296735.1 Chrysochloris asiatica
ATTAAGCTCAGGTCTCTCAACAGAAACCATGCAGGCAATAAGGCAATGGGGAGATGTATATAAAATCCTGAAAGAAAAAACCTGCTAACAAAGAATCCTTTACCCAGAAAAGCTTTCAATCAAATACAAAGATGTAATCAAAATATTCCAAGATAAACAAACTAAGGGCTTTTGCGAAAGCCAACTCTGTGATAAAAAATAACCTAAAGGGAATTCTGTGGACTGAGAACCAATAAGAACAGACAACAACCAGAGATCAATGTACATGGCAGGATCACCCAGAACTCAGTCGACAATGGAAAAGTTGAGAACAGAATAAAACTATAAGAACAAATTCAGAGAATCTGGGTGGTCAGTCTATAATCAAAACAATTACAATGTGAAAGAAGGTAAACAGTGGAACAGAGATCCAGGTGGTCAGAAGGTCAGGTTGATTTACAGGGCAAAATAGACTGTCTTAAATAAAGGGAAAAGTTAATGGAATATCAGGTAACCACAATGGCGAGATTGGGGTGGGAAGTTTAGAGGGAGGTGATAGTAGAGTACAGGATAAGGGCAGACACATCATAGTTCGGATGTTGGGGAGGGCAATACAAGAATGGGGAGGAGGTGGAAGAACAAGGTAGATAAGGGAACACTGAGACAGTTTCGCAAAGCCTAAGTGGGACAGAGGTAAATAGTGATGTATACTCAACCTTGGAACTACAGGGCTCTGTGATACCGGGATCTAGGCATAGTTTGAAGAAGGGAAATAATACTAAGATTCTTGACTACCTTACGAATATTGGTTTCCCTTGCCCACTATTGTAAAACAGACACTTGATTGGGATAGAAAGGAATGTCAAGAAACATGATTATAGAAAACTTGTAAGCCCATCTTCAGCCTATAACTGACTGGAATACCTAAAAGGGTTCTAGAACATTCCCAATGAAATAGGCCTCTTGCAGAGCCTTTGCAGAGTATAGGACCTTAGGTGGAATCTTGAGTCCCATCCAGAACTTCCTGTCTTCTGAGTCTTTTCGTTGTGCAAATGCATCACTTTTTATATTGTATAGTTGATTATTCTAAGGGATACATATCTTCCTATTGTTCACCTCATAGGCCTATCTATACTTTGAACACCATCACTGGTCTGTCAGTTTGTCACACTGTGGTGTCTTGCATGCTGCTGTCATGCTGAAACTTATGCTACCAGTATTTTAAATACCAGCAGGATCACTCAAAGTGTACAGATTTCAGTGGAATTTATAGAATAAGACAAACAAGGAATAAGAAGAGGTATATGACTTCTGAATGTTTAGCCACTGAAAACCTTATGAATATCAGTGGAGCACTGTCAAATATAGTTCTAGAGATGAAAAGATTATAAATAGCAGCAAAGCACTGTGAAATAATAGTGCTGGAAGAGGATCGCCTCAGATTGGAAGGCACTTAAAATCATAGCATGAATGTAACAAAGCTTTCAGGACCTTTATTTGCTGATGGGGCACAACTCAAAATGAACTGAAAACATTTGTTAATAATCATAATATGGTATTTGCAAAGTATTAATATAAGTAAATTGGAAATTGTAAAAAATAAAATGGAATGCATAAAGATTAATATCCTAGGCATTGATGAGCTAAAATGGACTGGTACTAGTCATTTATGAATTAGACAATCAAAACAGAGAAAGACCCAACTACAAGATGACACAGTGGCAACAACAATGGACTGAAACTAACAATAATTGTGTGGAGGACACAGTACAGGGAAGTTTTTCATTCTGTTGTGCATAAGGTCTCTATGAGTTGGAATCAACTCAAGGGCAGCTGACAACAACAACAACAACATATTTGCATTGTTGGAATTGATTGGCAAACATGTGAGAATTTTTGCATCTATGTTCATGGAGATATTGATCGGTAATATTCTTAATTAGTCCTATCTTTGTCTGGCTTTGATATCTTTGGTAGGTTTATGTTTGCTTCATGAAATTAATTTGAGGTATACCCTCTTTTTATAGTTCTGGAATAGTTTTAGTAGAATTGGTGTCAGTTCTCTGAAT
>NW_006411770.1:5528-6691 GCF_000296735.1 Chrysochloris asiatica
AGAAGACATGCACTTACCTGATCCTCCAGCCATTTAACAATTCCTTGACAAAATCCAGATCATATGTTAATGACATCTATATGCATTCTGAGCCTTAAAAGACAATGTCATTTTTACTTCAAAAAGTGATGTGTTTGTATGTGTGTGTGATTGCATGTCTGATTTTGGTGAAAGTCCCTTTTTCATTTTTCTTTTAACTTTTCATTGTGAATTGAGTGAAGGTTAACAGACAAGATCATCAACTTTACAGTCAACATATTAGAAACTTTGTTTCATCTCAGTGATTACAATCTCCTGCCTGCAACAACAGTTATCCTACTTCCTCCCTGTTGCTTCCCTTTTACAACTTATATTTCACAAATAAACAAAGCAAAAATATTTGATGTACACATACAAAGCAAAAAGTATATATTTGTTTAAATGTCCTAAGGACATATTCTGCAAGCCAGCTTCCTGCCTGCAGGTACACAGTACATGGGCCTAGAGCCCACAACTTTTCTACTCTCCATGCCACCACCTCTGCCAACATCTCTACAGTTGCTGCGTAGGAGCTCACACTCCACTCATGCTCTTCCTTCTTGATGTACCTGAGATATGAAAGACCCTGAAATACAAGATTAACTATTCCCCCCTTTTATTACACATCTTCAACAATTACAGGTGTGGCAATCACAATTACTCACAATTGAATCATAAATTCCTATCAGCTTTCACCAAACCCATCTGGAAAAAAAGGAAAGCTATTCAGTGGGCATTCTGTCTTAACCCCTCATTCTGAAACTAAGCACATTCATGAAAGCTTGTATGCCAGCCACTTTGTGCTTTTATAGAACCTATGTGTGGCGCTGTGGGTTAATGTGTCATACTGCAAAGCTCTTTGAACTGCAAGGTCGGTGGTTCGTACTCACCAACTGCTCCTCAGAAACCCTACGCAGGGTCACTATGAGTCAGAATCGACTCGACAGCACTTTTGATAGTCAATGTCTAGATTGCCTGTTCCTATCAACCCAGTTGTTCGAACAGAACATGCAGACACTGAATGGTTTAAAATTAAGAAAGGTGTGTGACAAGGTTGTATTCTTTCATCATACTTATTCAACCTGTATGCTGAGCAAATATTCTGAGAATCTGGGTTATATGAAGAAAAATGTGGCATCAGGATT
>NW_006411770.1:7411-8647 GCF_000296735.1 Chrysochloris asiatica
TGACCCAGGATTTGGCAGTGTTTCGTTCTGCTGTGCAGAAGGTTGCTATGCAACAGTACCAACTCAATGGCACCTAACAACAACAACAATCAACCCAGTGCACTGAGGAAACAAGTTTATTCCTTGATATGAAGAATCCTTCCATTCCAGTTATTATTTTGAGAATTGTATCCATAGCAAGGGTCCAGTATATCAGATTGTAGCAATTTACACTTGCTCATAGTATCAAGAATCTTTATTTTTTACCTGGTCAATTTCTGGTCACCTAGCCATCCAAGTTAGTCCAAATTAGTACTAGTTACAAGTTTGGAGGTCATGCTGTCTTTCCTGTACTTCAGACAAGCTGGCCACTTCACTTTCAGCTCTAAACTCCAGTGGCTAGGTCAGTGCCCTTGGGATTGGAGGTTCACACAATTCCCTAAACTTTAGACCAACCAAACCTTCGTCTTCTCTCTCTCAGGTCAAGGTCAATGAATGTCAATGAAACGTGGCTAAACTTAGCCCATGTCTTCAATGCTGCATTTCTCCCATTTCTACTTACTAGTTTGTCCAGGTGGTCACCAGTGAGCTAACTAGACTGCTATCAGTTTCCCTTTGAATTTCAGTTTTACAAGGTCTTTTTTTTGGCTAATAGACTGACTTTTCTTGCCATGCTACCTCCAAAGCAAACAGCTTGCCCTTATTATAACAGTCAAACTGTCTGCAGGCATTTCTCTTAATAGAATTCTTCTGTTCTCCCAGCAGTTCTGGGTTGGTCTGAAAATCTTTTCAAGTGGGAATATCCAACTAAGAAGGCTTTGTGTGGGGCTCAGTATTCCAACTAAGTCCCCATTCTCTACAAAGGCTTAACAAGAAGTCTAGTTCCCTGGATAAATTCTAATTTCCCTTTTAGAAAATCCACTCAGTCATAGCCTGAAGATGGGCTTACAAGTTTCTGTAATTATAATTACCAATATTCATTTCTATCATACATAAATGTCTATTTTACAATAGTAAGCAGGGGAATTCAGTATTCTCAAGACAGTCAAATACCTAAACACTCAGCATAATGTGCCCTCAAACTTTAATCCATGTTATGAGGTGTTTTGCAGATTAATCATTATTCCCCAAGGTTGCATAGTATTCCAGTGTGTGTGTTCCAAAGTCTCTTTATTCATTTTTCCTTTGATAGTCACTTAAGCCGTCTACATCGTTTTTGCTTTTATAAATAGTGTTGCAGTGAACATTGGCACACAT
>NW_006411770.1:9072-9944 GCF_000296735.1 Chrysochloris asiatica
GAATGTCTTCCTTGGTGAAGTGTCTGTTCATGTCCTGTGCCCATTATTTAATTGGGTTGTTTGGTTTTTTTCTTGTAGAGGTGTTGCAGTTTTCTATACATTTTACAGATTAGTGCCTTATCTGTTATAGTGTTGTAAAAATATTTTCCCAGTTTGTGAGCCCCTTTATTAGTCTTTTGGTGGAATCTTGATGCACATAAATTTCTAATTTTTATTAAGTCCCAGTCACTCATTTTGTCTTCTGTTGTTTTTATGTTTTTTGCAATGTTTCATAGTGTATGTATGCCATGTATCAGAGCTCCTAGTTTGCCCATATTTTTCACTGATGATCTTTATAGCTCTATGTTTTACATTTAGGTATTTAATCCATGAAGAGTTTGTTTTTGTATATGATGTGAGATATGGGTCTTGTTTAACTCTTTTACAAATTGAATTCCAGTTTTGACAGCACCATTTAATGTTTTGACTCTTTGTCTATTACAAGTTGACTGTATGTGGATGAAATTACTTCTGAGCTCTAAATTCTATTCCACTGATCTATATGTCTTTCATTGTACCAGTACCAGGCTGTTTTGACCACTGTGGCTGTGTAATAAATTTTGGGGTCAGGGAGTGAGATGCTTAACTTGTTTTACTTCTTCCTAGGCAGCAGTTCACCAGCTGCTCCTTGGAAACCCTATACAGAGTTGCTATGAGTCAGAATCAACTTGACAGCACTTCACAACAACTCAACAGGCAGTAGTTTGCTTATCTGAGATCTCTTTCCTTTCCATATAAAGTTTGTGATCATTTATTCCATCTCTTTAAAGAATGTTGTTGGAATCCGTACTGGAATTGTATTATAGCTGTAGATTGCTATGGGTAGTGTTGAC
>NW_006411771.1:0-2167 GCF_000296735.1 Chrysochloris asiatica
TGACCTTAAGGTTCGCAGCCCGATTTGTAACCACTACGCTACCAGAGCAACGATTAAGGAACAATAAATAGTCAACTGGCTTATTTTCTTGTTAGATGGGTGTGGAAATATTTCACCAAAGGTAGACAATTTATACTGGGGATCAAAAAACATGGAGTTTGGAGTTATGGCCGAAATAATGAATACCCATGAGAACTTGGTATATGATACAAAGGAGGAAATGGAGCTGCAGGCCAGTGATTGTTGGTGAAGCATAAGAGAATAGATTGGAGCAAAGGAGAAGGTGAGGTATAATAATGCTGATGTCAGAGAACTCTTACACAACCCTTAGCATATCTTACAGTATCAAGAATTAAATGGGTCTAAGACCAGGGAGGCCAGCTCCTATATATTATTTATAAAGAAGGGATAGAGATGTTGGGAAGTCTTTTTATAAGATTTAATTAGTTTAGCAGAGATCTAAATTAATCATGATATTAGATAAAAATTGCATTATTAAGGTCATGTTGACCTCGTAGGGTAGTGCATTATACCTTGAACTTCTAATTGCAAATTCAGTAATTTGAATTCACCAGCTACTCTGAGGGAGAGTGGTGAGAATTTCTGCTCCCATGATGATTTGCAACCTTGGAAACCCTACATAGTGTCAATGGCACAAACCACCAAAACCAGCAACATGGAACTCATGAATACTTAATTGAATGTTTGATTGATAAAATCATTCATTCAATAATCATCCAGTATGTTTACCATATATTCTAAGCATGATGCTAGAGAGTGGGGATTAAGCAGTGACAAAGATCGGCAAATGAATGCATTTTTCATTGAAGTCTACTTTGTCTTGATTTGTTTTTAATTTTAATGATAATAAAGTCAATTGGATGCATGAGGAGGCAATTCCATTTTTGAAACACATTAGCTAGTTGGAATAAAGAATTTTTAGACTACAATTAAAATTCAATTGCCAAATGAACAAATTATCTATTAACTTTAAAATGGAAGACATGAATAGCATGGATTATTGATGTACGTAGGCTTGCATACATGTCTTACTATAGGAGGTAGGTGGGTAAATCATTATCATCTATGAAATGATACATATTAAAATACAGTGCAAATGAAGTGCTCAGGGAGAGCAGAGTATGGACAATGAATTAATCTGGGAACAAAGTAATATGGAAAAAAGAGATGACAATAATAGAATACTAGAGCTGCTCCATGATCAAGTAGTATGAGTTGGATTTTAACAACAGATATGAAGGGCAAACATATACTGAGGATAAACTGAGTAATCAGCACTGACAAAAGCTTGGATTGATGAAAGTACATGGAGTTTTTTGAGAAACAAGAAGCAGTTTGATATGACTGGAATGCAGAGTGTGCGTAGGTATGCAGTTGTGTAGAATGTGTGTAGGTGTGTGATTCAAACAAAATTTGATTCAGTTTTCTTGAATGTGCAGTATATTTGAGCAGAGATGGTAATAATTTACCTCAGAAAAACTGTATAGAAAGAAACCCTTTCTATGTTGCCTTTTTACTCCAACATTTAATGAGAGCCTTCGGCAAACGCATGCAGAGAGCAAATGCATTCTGGAATCACAAGAGACTGTGGATTGAGATACTTAGAATTCCCTTAAGCGAACCAGTAGATACAGCTTTAGCTAAGTACTTGTAGTTAGTCAGTTTATAAATTGCTAAGTCAAAGACCTAAGTAGTTGTATAGGGTCTTCCAGATGAACTATATGTTTGAATGTAGAACATAAAGAGAAGAATGACCGTCATCCGCAATGGAATAAAAAATTCTGAGAACCATGGATTTTTATTAGAATAACGAATACATAATACATAACGAATACATAATGAAGATGAGTCATTATACTTTAAGTCACTGTTATTGTTGCTGTTGTTATTAAGTGCCATGGAGTCTGTTCCAACTCATAGAGACCCTGTATAGAGTTTCTAAGAAACAGCTGGTAAGCTCGAACTGCCAACCTTGAGTTTTAAACTAACCATGCACTTCAGTGCATTAGCCCACAGTATCACACCATTATAGTATCAGTAATGTTATTTTTATATAGCTAAATTACCTTACTTTCTTTATAAGAATTCATGATATGCAACATCATTCTGAATTTTCATCTAATAGCAACCATTTTTGTCACATTTA
>NW_006411771.1:7732-9139 GCF_000296735.1 Chrysochloris asiatica
TGTTTTGTCAAAAATCAGTTGGCTATATATTGTTGTTGTTATGTGCCGTGGAGTCGGTTCCAACTCATAGTGACCCTGCACAGGGTTTCCGAGGCTGCAAATCTTTACGGGAGCAGATCGCCTCATCTTTCTCCTGCGGAACCGCTGGTAGTTTCCAACTGCTGACCTTACGGTTCGCAGCCCAATTCATAACCTCTACGCTACTGGGTTAATTTCTGGATTCTTGATTCTGTTTCATTGATCTATGCATCTTTAATTGTACCAGTACTAAGCTGTTTTGACCACTGTAGCTGTGTAGTAAATTTTGAAGTTGGAGAGTGAGAGGTTTCCAACTTTATTCTTCTTCAGCAGTGCTTTGCTTATCCTGGGTCTCTTTCCTTTCCATATAAAGTTTGTAATTTGTTTTTCCCATTTCTTTGAAGAATGTTGTTGGAATCTGTATTGGGATTGCATTATATATGTAAATTGCATTGGACAGTATTGACATTTTCACAATGTTAAGTCTTCCTATCCAGGAGCATGCTACAGTCTTCCATTTTTTGTAGGTCTCTTTTCTTTCTTTGTATAAATCCTTTGTTTCTCTGGTTACATTTATTCCTAGATATTCCTAGATACTTACTTTGGGTGGCCATTGTAAAGGTTATTGCTTTTCTAAAGTCCTTTTCAATGCTGTCATTTTTGGTATAGAGGAATCCAACTGATTTTTGTATGTTGATCTTATATCTTGCCATTTTGCTAAATGGGATCTAGTAGCTTTCTTTCTGAATCTTTGGGGTTGTCTACGTATAGGATCATATAGTCTGCAAACAGAGTTTTTACTTCCTCTTTGCCAGTTTGGATGCCTTCAAATTCCCTGTCTTGCCGTATAGCTCTTGCTAAGACTTCCAATACAATATTGAATAGGAGTGGTGACAAAGGGCATCCTTGTCTGGTTCCTGTTTGCAGAGGGAAGACTTTCAGTTTCTCTCCACTGAGAGTAACGTAGGCTGTTGATTTTGTATATATGCTCTTAATTATGTTGGGGAATTTCCCTTCAATTCTTATTTTGTTGAGTGTTTTTATCAGGAATGGATGTTGGATTTTGTTAAATGCCTTTTCTGCATCAATCGATATGTTCATGTGGTTCTTTTCCTTTTTCTTATTTATATGTTGGATTACTTTGATCAGTTTTCTAATGTTGAACCATCCTTGCATACCTGGTATGAATCCCACTTGATCGTGATTTATTATCTTTTTGATGTGTTGCTGAATTCTGTTGGCTAGTATTTTGCTGAGAATTTTTGTATCGACGTTAATGAGGGATATTGGTCTATAATTTTATTTCTTAGTGATGTCCTTCCCTGGTTTTGATATGAGGGTTATGCTTGTTTCATAAAATGTGTTGGGAAGATTTCCATCCTCCTCTAT
>NW_006411772.1:0-509 GCF_000296735.1 Chrysochloris asiatica
TCATATTTGATTGATAGCTTTGCTGGATAAAGGATTCTTGGTTGGCAATTTTTTTCTTTCAGGTTTTTATATATGTCTCCCCATTGTCTTCTCGCTTGCATGGTTCCTGCTGAGAGGTTTGAGCTTAGTCTGACTTGTTTGCCTTTGTATGTGACCCTTCCGTTTTCACTTGCTGCTTTCAGGAGTGTCTCCTTGTCTTTGAGTTTGGAGAGCTTGACTATGATATGTCTTGGTGATTTTCTTTTGAGATCCACCCTTTGTGGACATCATTGGGCTTCTTGGATGTCTATCTTTTCACCCTTGAGGATGTTAGAGAAATTTTCTTCCAGTAGTTCTTCGACTATTTCCTCTGTGGAATTATGGGACTCATTTTGTTCTGGAATGCCAATAATTCTTAGGTTATTCCTATTCATGTTGTTCAACGTGAACCTTAGACCTTCCTCTAAATTTTTTACCCTTTTTTGGGTTTGTTCTTCTATCTTAGTGGTATTGAGAGACTTGTCTTCCAG
>NW_006411772.1:1146-2290 GCF_000296735.1 Chrysochloris asiatica
AGTTCGGCCTGGGCCTCAGCAGCGGGCCGTTTGGGCCTCTGGGGGCCTTGGGCGTCAGCGACCGAGCTCTAGGAGGGTTGGGCCTCGGGTGGGTGCTTTGGGCCTCGGGTGGGCAGTTTGGGCCTCAGGGGCCCTTGGCCTCAGCGACCTGGCTACACCGCTGGTTGGGCCTTGGTTGGGCCCAGGCCTTTGTGACCAGTCTGTGGGCGGGTTGGGCCTCAGGGTAGGTCTTGGCCTTAGTGGGAGTTTCTGGGCCTTCGGAGGGCCTTGGCCTCAGTGGGCAGACCTGTTCCTTGGGTGTTCCTGAGCAAAGGGCTGGTTTAGGCCGGGGCAGTAGAGTGCTGGGGGTAACGGCTGCAGTGAGGTAGTGTCTGTATTTGATTACGTAAAAGATGCATCTCTCAGTCTCTCTGTACCGTGGGTACCCCGAATTTCCTGAAAACCGCTTTGATATCCCTCTCTATTTGTTTGTCTTTGTTAGTTTATGCTTCCTTTTCTCTGGAAATGCAGCCATCTAAGTGGAGTTGCTCTAGCCCTGCATTCCTAGGTCTGCAGGGGGAAGAGGTACTCACTGGCGCAGGCGCGGAAGCGGGAGCTGCATGCAGTCAGGCAAAAGCTCAGAATACCTGTAATTCCTCAGCAATTTGATCTTTTAAAAAAACGAGTTCAGAATGTTGAAATATAAGATCTTATGTTTGTTCAAAGGCTGTCTGTCTGCTAGACAGAGGTTTCCTATGTGCGATACCGCCCATATTCCCCGAGACTGCCCTACCTGAACTGTCTGGTCAGGGAAGCGCCGGAAGCAGGTAAGCATTTCCTTTTGATACAGTGACTCTGTGTATTCCTTCCATCTTTTCTTGATGCATTCTGTATCATTCAACAATTTGCCCAGAGAATGTTTCAATAACGAAAGTCGAGGGTTGAATTTTTTCTTCAGTTCCCCCAGCTTGGGAAATGCTGACCATGTTCTTCTCTTTTGGTTTTCTAGTTCTAAATCTTTGCATATTTTATTATAGTACCTGGTTTTATCTTCTCGAGCTGATCTTTGAAATTTTCTGTTCAGCACTTGGACCTCTTCAATTCTTCCGTTTGCTTTAAGCTTCTCTATGCTGGAGAGCAAGTTTCAGAGTCTCCTCTGACATCC
>NW_006411772.1:3771-9822 GCF_000296735.1 Chrysochloris asiatica
ATATGTTCTTTTTGGCGATGAATGCAACACAATTCCTTTTCAGTTTGTCTTTACCTGCATAGTAAACCATGTGGTTGTCAGCTTCAAAATGACCAATTCCAGTCCATTTCAGCTCACTAATGCCTAAAATATCGATGTTTATATATTCCATTTCATTTTTGACAACTTCCAATTTTTGCAAGTTCATACTTCGTACATTTCATGTTCCGATTTTCAATGGATGTTTACAGCTGTTTCTCTTCATTTTGAGTTGTGGCCCATCAACAAATGAAGTTTCTTTGAGCTTTTCTCTCCCAAGCTTAACTCCATTCACATCATCATGGTCACCTCTACTTTGAATAGGCAATTTTTTCTCCAGTCGTATTCTGAGTGCCTTCCCACCTTCTGGTCCTGTATCTCTGCTATTCATAGAATTTTCAGTGACTAGCAATTCGGACGTAGTTTGTTACTGTTTCTTCCTAGTCTTTTTCTGGAAGCTCATCTGAAACCTGTCCACCATGGGTGGCCCTGCTGGTTATTTAAAATACCGGTGGCATAGCCCTCAGAATCACAGTAAGTCAAGCCACTACAACACAACAGACAGACGAGCGTTGGCCTTTTGGTTTTATGTTGATACTGTCACTTTAAATTTCAATGTCAATCCTGATACAATCCTGATATAATCAAGATGTTCTTTCCTGATACTATCAATCCTGATACAATCAAGATGTTATGTCCCAAGATGGCGACTCCTGGAACAGCTTAGTGTCTTGATCCAGAATACAATGGATTTCTGGATTCCCTTCAAATTCCCCAGCTGTAAACCCTCCAGACAAACCTTTATATTTGTTTCAGAGTTCCAACACTATCTCGTGAGCCCTCTTGGCCCGGTGTCCGTGTTGTTGAACGAGCTCCTCACTACACTTCCTCCCGATCCCGCCATCTTGTTGGTAGTGTAGTGGTTAGACCTCACTGCTTCGAAGATATCGCTGCGTATACCATATATGGTAAAAGAGTTCACGTATGAGCTCATACATTGTAGAAGAGCTTCCATTCTTATTCTGAAACTTCATAAAACTGGCTGGTCCACATACCTCCTCAGAGCCTCTTTTTGTGAGAGTACGGAATATGTGTAATTTGTTCAAGAACCTCTTGGTTTGCTTGCTATGGTGTTTCTCCCAGTGTGTTTATCAAAAACTATCAAGGTCATCCGTTAGAATGTAGTAATTCCTAGCATTTGCCGTATCATTTTTCTGAGAATGGTTTATTTCTCCTTAAAAAAAATTAAAAAGGCATGATAACACCCCCACCTACCCCCAACTTTTCTATGCTTCAGTCCTGGTGTGGCTCTGTGGGTTAGTGCGCTGGACTGCAAAGTTATTTGACCTTCAAGGTCGGCAGTTCAAGCTTACCAGATGCTTCTTGGAAACCCTATACAGAGTCGCTATGGGTTGGAACTGACTGGATGACACTTAACAACAACAACAGCTGAATGTTAAGTCTGCAGATTTTTGAAAGTGTTGACTCTCCCTGATGCTGGAATAGGGCCAGGTGTGGTAGGATTAGTTATTAGGTAGTAAGGTATCAGTTTGACCCCTGCAGATCATGTTTTCTTTCATTGAAATGGTTGTCAAATAACGCCTTTAAAACACACTGTAGTTATTCTGAATCTTTCTTAGAAATCTGTTACTTCCTATCAAGTTTAGTGACTGCTCAGAGAGAGGCAACTTTTGGATAATAAAATTAAATAATTGATTCAGTTGCTGATGGTCTTTTCAGGGTTTTTAAGCTGTTTTCTGTGTAGCATTTTTTCCTGGTGTTAATGGTTTATGTGGATATAAGCTTTCTGAAAGCGATGTATTAAAATTATCCACTGTTATTGTAGATTCATCTATTTCTTTCTTCAAATCTATTTGAGTTTGCTTTATGTATTTTGGAGCTCTTTCATTGGGAGCATACATATTTATTATGGTTATTTCATCTTGTTCAGTTGTCCCTTTAATCATGAGATAATGTCCATCTTTATCTATTATGCTGGTTTTTGCCTTAAAGTTTATTTTATCAGAGATTAGTACTGCCACTCCTGTTCATTTTTGATTGCAATTAGCTTGGTATATTTTTTTCCATCCTTTCACTTTTAATCTGTTTTTGTCTCTGTGTGTTAGATATGTCTCTTGCAGACAGCATATTGAAGGATCTTGTTTTCTTATACATCCTGCCACTCTCCATCTCTTAAGAGTTGCATTTAATCCTTAAATTCACAATCAGTGTCATTAACGATAGGTATGGATTAATTGCTGCCATTATGGTTGTTTTTTTGTGGTGTTGCTGCTTTCTTTGTTCTGTGTGTCTTCCTTTGTTGAGTTCATGCTTTTTGTGTTCTTTCTTGTGAGTTTCCTCATAGTTTTAATGTTTCCATGTTCTTGGATTTTCATTTTCTTGATATGTTGTGACGTGTTAATTTTTTTTGAGGTTACCTTACAGTGCATTAATTTTTTTCTCCATTTAGTGCAATCTATTTTATCCTGTAATTTACATGACCTTCTCACCATCTGGTTTTTTGTTCCTACTTGTTTACCTTCTTTTACATTGTAATTGTTTTGATCATAGACTGACCTCCCAAATTCTCTGAGTTTGTTCTTAAAGTTTTGTTCTGTTCTCAATTCTTATTTCTGTCTATTTAATTCTGGGAGGTGCTGCCACATATGTCAATCTCTGGTTGTTGTCTGTTCTTGTTGGTTCTCAGTTCACAGAACTCCGTTTGGGATGTTTTGTAGTGTAGGGTTGGCTTTGGCAAAATCCCTTAGTTTCTGTTTATCCTGGAATGTTTTGATTACACTGTCGTATTTGATTGATAGCTTTGCTGGATAATGGATTCTTGGTTGGTAGCTTTTTTCTTTCAGGGTTTTATATATGTCTCCTTCTTACTTTCCTGGTTTCTGCTGAGAGATCCGTGCTTAATCTGACTTACTTGCCTTTGTATGTAACACTTCTGTTTTCCCTAGCTGTTTTCAGGAGTGTCTCCTTATCTTTGATTTTTGGAGAGCTTGATTATGGTATGTCTTGGTGATTTTCTTTTGGGGTCTATCCTTCTTGGGGTTCGTTGAGCTTCTTGAATGCTTATCCTTTCACTTTTCAGGATGTTAGAGAAATTTTCTTCCAGCAGTTCTTAAAGTCTTTTCCTCTGCGGACTTGTGTGATTCTTCTTGTTCTGGAATGTCAGTAATTCTTAAGTTATTCCTCTTCATGTTGTCCAACGTGAATCTTAGACCTTCTTCAGATTTTTTTTATCCTTTTTTGTGTTTGTTTTCTATCTTAGTGGTATTGAGAGATTTGTGTTCCAGCTCACCGGTTCTGCCTTCCATCTCTTCTATTCTACTCCTTTGCCTTTTCAGGATATTATCCATTTCTGATATTCTATTATTGATTGTTTGGACCTCTTTGTGTAGGTATTGAATAGTTTCTAATGCTGTATATATCTTATTTGATTGTTCCTGTAGCGCTTTCCTGACTTGTTCCTTATTTTTCCTCAACTCCATTGTAAAGTGTTTTGAAACATTTTATAATCATTTTAATGAATTCTTTCTCAGGCATTCCCAACATCTGTCCTCCTTCCAGAATGGAGTCTAGGTCTACCTCTAGGTCATTTGTCTTGGATATTTTATCTTGTTTCTGAACATGTGCTTATATGGTCATCTCCTTTTGCTTCCTGGATATGTTTAGTGTTTATCTGTAGACTTAATACTTAATGGAGTACGTGTTTTGGTATTTTTTATGCTTTCTGATTGTTTTCAGGTAAATTGATGAGAATATGGGGGATATTAGCTTTTTGAAGTATTTGAGACTACTTCCAGGGTCTGGAAACCCACAGCCCAGTGGTATCTCCTTTAAAGAAGTGAAGCAGTTTGTCTCTGCCTTACACAGAAAAACAAGGAATGTCTCATTCTGAGCCACAGTTAGCATAGCGTGTTAGGTTTGGGGTATCCCATTAACTATAATTGAAGATATGAGTCATATCTAATGTTATCCAGGATGGGTAACCAAATGTAAACATTTTATCTGTCGTGTGAGGAATTAGGAATACAGGGATTGGATGAAAGCTATGGGAGGGGCTCTTGGAGCCTGCCATTTTCTTTGACCTTCTAAAGAAAAGATTAATTAATATTAGTTGGATTCAGCAAAGCACAGACATTAGTTTCCGGCTAAACCAGATATGGCCTCAAGAAATTAGCTCAAGTGTCGTGTGTTATAATAGGGAAACAAGAGTTAAAAGGGGGAGGGGGCAGTCACAGCTTTGTGGGAACATGTAGTACATGTTACTTATATGTTTATAATAGGATGTTGTTAAGGGACAGCTTTTCATTTGAGGATCATGTGTCTTTTTACAAATCTAAACAAGGAAAGCCTAATTTCTTACCACTTTGTTGATGCCACAGTGGAAGGTATATGATTACTGAAGTCAGTGTCTACAGCTGAGACTAGAACAAAGAGTTCTGTATACTATTTCTGTACACTGATCTTCAGTCCTTAGATGCTTTTTGGAAGTCTGGATGAGTTGCCAGGATTGTGCTTCAGGAACACGTATAAATATTGAACTTCCTCTAGTCCCTCAGATTCTTTTCTGGTTGAGATTAGGATTTTTTGTCTATAGAGTTAACAGCAGTGCCCTTGATCCCGCTCCTGTTTTTGAGGGGAGAGGCTTTGAGGCAGGAGCACTATCATTTTCTTGGTCAGATCACAGACTGGCAGGGTCTAGTCTTTTCTACGAGTAGCCCCTACGTGTAGCACAAGCAGAGACAGAAAACTTGCTGTCCATCTGTTACACTCTTTCGAGGATCTCTTGCTTCACATTGTGTTTATGTCCTTCAAGTGTTGTTTCCTGTTACTTGAAAAAAATGTACTTACTAATCCAGTTAAGGAGCTCTGGTAGTGTAGTAGTTACGAGTCAGGCTTTTAACCTCAAGATCAGCGGTTCAAAACTACAAGCTGTTCTGCAGGAGAAAGATGAGGCTTTCTGTTCCTATAAAAAGACTTACAGCCTCAGAAAAGCTATACATGATCGCTGTGAGTCGGAACCAACTCCACAGCACACAACCACCACCACAGTGTATTCAGGGTTCATCCACACAGTAGCACGTATCAGTACTTTATTTCTTTTTATGTTGGAATAATATTCCATTGTATGAATATACCATAATTTATTTGTTGATGAACGTTTAAACAGTTTCTACCTTTTCTCTATTGTGAATAGTGCTGATATGAACATGTATGTATATACATTTGTTTGAGACTCTGTTTTTGGTTTTTGAGTGTAAACCTAGGAGTTGAATTGCTGGATCATATACTAATTCTGTATTTATCGTTTTGAGGCACTGCCAAACTTTCCCACAGTTGCTGAATCATTAGGTTACATTCCCACCTGCAATATATATGAGGCTTCCAACTTCTTCACTTTCTTATCAACACTTGTACTTTTCTGTTTTTAAAATTATGAATAGGCTTTTAATTTTATCAAAGCCTTTTCTAAATCTTTTGAGATAATCATGCAGTTTATCTTCTTTAATCTGACTTTTCTATTATTAGAACTTTTTAATTGTTTCAAATTTATATTTTATTAGTCATTTTCTGTTACTTGTCCTTTTGGATTGTAAGCTCATCTTTTGTTGTTGTTAGGTGCCATCGAGTCGGTATGACTCATAGCGACCTTATGCACAGCAGAACAAAACACTGGCCGATCCTGGGCCAACCTCACTATCATTGCCACGCTTGAATCAATTGATGCTGCCACTTTGCCAATCCATCTTGCTGGGAGTCTTCATCTTTTTCTCTGACCCTCCACTCTACCAAACATGATGTCATTCTTCAGCAACTAGTCACTCCTGACAATATGTCCGAAGTATGAGAGACGAAGTTTGGCCATCCTGGTTCCAAGGAGCACTCTGGCTGCACTTCTTCCAACACAGATCTGTTTGTTCTTTTGGCAGTTCATGGCACTTTCAGTATTCTCCTCCAACACCATAACTCAAAAGCATCAATTCTTTCACGATCTTCCTTATTCACTGTCCAGCTTTC
>NW_006411773.1:0-1317 GCF_000296735.1 Chrysochloris asiatica
AAAATACAAAAAAAAACAAACAAAAAAAAAACTCAAAAACTCTACAGAGTCCTAGGTCTGTTAATATGGGATCCTCAAGATTTGAACTTGACTGAATGGATATATGTTTCTGGCTTTGTTTTTGTCTTTAGGTATGTCACAAGACACCATGGATCAACAAGATCATGTGGACTACCTGACATCTATACTTATTGTATAAAAAACAAAAAAAAAAAAAAAACTAGAATGGAGTCTTTTAATGTTTGTAAAATGTTAAGGAAGAAAGAAATTTAATTCAGAAAATACAAAATGAGTAGTGTGTAAAGACTATTCCATTTGCTTATTCTCAGTCTTTCTCCATTTATTTGTATAAAAATCCCAGGGAGGAATTCTTCCCACATAGTCTGTCTCTAGTATCTTGTTTTTGTCCTTGCTATTTAGCAATCTGCATGTGTTCACAAGCGCTGCTCTCACGATGCTAGCTCTGCCATTCTGTCTTTCTGGCTCTAATTTTTCCTAGTTATATGATTCTCCATCTGCTTCCTTGTACGGTGGCAAAGTGGCCCTGCCTATCTGTTCCTTTGCATTCTGCCATCTTTTTAGTTTTGCTGATTCCTTAAACTATATTTTAAACATGTAGCAGAGTTGATTGAAAACTGAAGAAATGCCTAGTACTTGTTTGGATTTTTTTTATAGAGAACAGTTAGTCTTTGCCATAGATTAAATTGTTCTCTAAACTGAGTTTCAGACACTTTTTGCAATATGTTTTAAGTAACACAAATGGAAAATCCATGAAACTGCTGCTTGCATTTAGCTCTATGAGTTAAAGACAGCTGGTAGACTTACTTAGGCACTAACATAAATTATGTCTGAATTTCACCAAACCAGTGCATGAATTGTGAATTCTCTATAGCTTTTTTTTCTTGGATGTACTTGTATAATCCTAGATTATGTAGGGGAAGAATAATGAATTTGTATTTCGAAAACATAGATTCAATTTTTTAAAGATACATTCTTTTTTATTTTTAATTGTATTTTGCTGTGGTAAATATATAGGTATTCAAAATATTCAATAATATTCACTTGTATTGTTCAGTGACTTTATATTAAATTAAAAATTGATTTGAACTAAAAGGTAAACTGTTCAAGCTCACCAGCTGCTCCTTGGAAACCTGGCATAGGGTAACAATGAGTTGGAAATGACTTAATAGCACTTAACCACAAAAACAAGAGTTATTCATGGTGGACAGATGACAGATCAACTTTAAGACTAAGACAGACTAGGAAGGAGAAATGAACTATTTCTGAATATATGGTCACTGAAAGCTTTATGAATAA
>NW_006411773.1:2147-2718 GCF_000296735.1 Chrysochloris asiatica
CTTCATCAGTAAATATTTGAAGTCCTCTTCACTTTCAGCAAGCAAGGTTGTATCATCTGCATATCTCAGTTTGTTAATGAGGCTTCCTCCAATCCTGATGCCACTTTTCTTCATATAATCCAGCTTCTCAGATTATTTGCTCAGCATACAGGTTGAATAAGTATGGTGAAAGAATACAACCTTGTCACACACTTTTTTAAATTTTAAACCATTCAGTGTTCCCATGTTCTGTTCAAACAACTGCTTCTTGCTCCAGGTACAGATTTCTCATAAGCACAATTAATTGTTCTGGAATACTCACGCTTTGCAATGTTATCCATAGTTTGTCATGATCCACACAAATGAAAGCCTTTGCTTAGTCAGTAAAGCACAGGTAAACATATTTCTGATATTGTCTGCTTTCAGCCAAGATCCATCAGACATCAGCAATGATATCCCTTATTCCGGCCTCTTCTGAATCCAGCCTGAACCTTTGGAAGTTCTCTGTCAATGTATTATTGTAGCCATTTCTGTATTACCGTTAGCAAAACTTTACTCGCATGGGATATCAAAGAGATTGTCAGATGATTTC
>NW_006411773.1:2818-4394 GCF_000296735.1 Chrysochloris asiatica
ACCATAACTCAAAAGAATCAATTCTTCTATGGTCTTCTTTAGTCACTGTCAGTCTTTAGCATGTATATGAGGTTACTGAAAATACCATGGGTTGGGTAGGATGCACCTTAGTCCTCAAGCTGACATCTTTGCTCTTCAACACTTGAAAAAGGTCTTGTGAAGCAGATATGCCTATGGCGATACCTCATTTGATATCTTGATTGCTGCTTCCTTGAGTGTTGATAGTTGATCCAAGAAGAATGAAGTCCTTGAAAACGTCAATCTTCTATTTTATCCTCATTGGCTTAGTGGTTGGTGCATAAATTTGAATAATAGTGGTATTAACTGGGGTTCCCTGTAGGCACATGGATATTATCCTAAAACTGACAGCTTTGTACCTCATGACTTATCTGGATATGTTCTTATTGATGATGAATGCAACACCATTCTTCTTCAATTTGTTATTGCGGCATAGTAAACCATATTGTTGTCAGATTCAAAATGGCCAACACCAGTCTATTTCAGCTCACTAATGCCTAAGATATCATTGTTTATGCATTCCATTTCATTTTTGACTACTCCCAGTTTTCCCAGATTCATACTTTGTACTTTCCATGCTCTGATTTTCAGTAGATGTTTACAGCTGTTTGTCTTCATTTTCAGTTGTGCCCTATCAGCATATGAAGGTACCGTGGGCTTTTCTTCCATGGGCTTTACTCCATTTGCGTTATCACGGTCAACTCTTCTTTGAGGAGGTAGCTTTTCCCCAGTTCCATTTTGATTGCCTTCAAACCTGAGGATCTCATTTTCCAGTACTATATCTGTCAGTGTTTTACTGCTATTCATAAAGTTTTCAGTGACTAAAGATTTGGAAGTAGGTTGTCACTCTTTCTTCCTTGTCTGTCCTTGTCTGGAAGCTCATCTGAAACCTGTCCACCATGAGTGACACTCCTGGTATTTAAAATATCGGTGACATAGTTTTTAGAATCACAGCAACTCACAAGCCACCACAGTACGACAAACTGACAAACGAGTGGTGACAATTTGGTTTTAAGTGTAAAGTGTCGCTTTAAATTTCTAGGAGATCTGCTCTCATGCATAGTAGAACCCTCCAGGGGAGGGTATGGGGTGTCCATTCGCTCATCCAACCCCTCTAGTTACCAGAATGGAGGTGTGCAGACAGAAAGAGACCAATGAGCAGATACTAAAAAAAAAAGAATATCGACAGCTGAATCTCTGAGTCAGGCTTTTTTGGCTGTTCTGATCCTTCCTCCTCTTTGTCTCTCCCGATATTGTGTCTCCAGGTTCAGCTGAGCGTCTTGAATTAGAAAGCAATGGATTTCTTGATTCTGCTACAAATTTCCCTAGCTGTAAGCCTTCCAAGCCTCTAAATATTAATTTATATGTGGTTCAGTGTTCTAGCACCATCACCCGAGCCTGCTTGTTATGTTATTCTGTGTTCTTGCTGACAGTTCCTTACAGGGTGTCTACTCAATCTGCTATCTCGTTATAGCAAAATATAGTGGTGGAAAGTTTTCCTCAGATTAGAAGGTATACAAAATATGACAAGGGAAGTGTTGCCTCCTGAAAGTAGAAT
>NW_006411773.1:4740-7571 GCF_000296735.1 Chrysochloris asiatica
TTGAGTTCTGATCATCCAGTCATTGAAACCAGGTTAAGTGGGTATTATCTGCAAGTGTGGGTGTTCTTGTGCATATGCCCTCTCTTTTTATCAGCTGCACACTTCACTCTCCACATTGTAGGGCTTAGCTCCCTGCTTCATTGCTGTTTTTCCCTCACTTCCCCTTATCAGTGACAAGTGTGGTCACCAATCAGAGCGTGTATTCCCATTGAGTCTTAGTCTTGGAAGGGGTTTACACTGAGCGGACCCAACCACTTGCCATGATATTTCCTGGGCAAGCAACTTGTTTATTCTTGTAGTAACAGTCTGTCTGCCTCTATTGTTTAGTATTTTTCTTGTAGGTCTTTCTTTCAAGAAGTATCGTCTGTTCTTCTAGCTGCTCCAGGCTGGTCTGCTCATCGTTTCAAGTCGAAATTTCCCATCTCTGGAGATCTGGATGTGGTTCAGGCTTCTATCTATAGTTTTATGTATTGCAGAGGCTCCACAGAAATCCTCCTTCACTAGGCACGTTGTAGCCCCATTTTAGTTGTTCCAATCAGTTATAGGCAGAAGATGGACTTACAAGCTTTCTATGGTGATGTTTCTGACTATTCCTTTCTCTCCCCCTCCAGTGTTTATTTTATAATATAATGTAAGGTCCTTCCATCTTCTCTTGATGCTTTCTGAATCATTCAAAACTTTTCCCAGTAAATTTTCAATACCAAAAGTCGAGGCTTTAATTTTTTCTTCAGTTAACCCAGTTCAAGAAATGCTGAGAGTGTTCTTTTTTTGTTGTTTTCTAATTCCAGATCTTTGCATATTTTGTTGTAATATTTGGCTTTATCTTCTTGAGCTGATCTTTGAAATTTTCTGTTCATCTCTTGGACCTCCTCATTATTTTCATTTGCTTTAGCATTTCTACACTAGAGAGCAAGTTTCAGTGTCTCTTCTGACATCCATTTTGACCTGTTCCTTTTTTTCTTTTCTTCCCAAAGACTTTTTACTTTTTTCATGCATGATGTTCTTGATGTCATCCCAAAACTCTTTTGTTCTTTGGTCTTTAGTGTTTAATGTATCAAATCTGTTCTTCAAATAAGCTCTAAATTCAGATGGGATATATCCAAGGTCATATTTTGGCTCTCATGGACTTGTTTTCATTTGCTTCAGCTTCAGTTTGAATTGGCGTATGAATAATTGGCTTATGAATAATTGGTTCCAGTTTGCCCCTTGCCTTGTTTTCACTGATGATATGGAGCTTTTCCATTGTATCTTTCCACAGATGTACTCAATTTGATTTTTATTTGTTCCGTCTGGTAAGATCCATGTGTATACTCATCTCTTATGCTGTCCAAAGAAGATATTTGAAATAAACAAATCATTGATTTTGTAGAATTCTATCATTTGTTCTCCAGCATCATTTCTATCACAAAGGCCATATTTTCCAACCACTGATCCTTCCTCTTTGTTCTCAACCTTTGCATTCCAATCACCAGTAATGATCAATACATCTTGATTGCATGTTTGATCAATTTCAGATTGAAAAAGTTGAGAGAATTCTTCTTCTATTTTATCCTCATTGGCTTAATGGTTGGTGCATAAATTTGAATAATAGTGGTATTAACTGGGGTTCCCTGTAGGCACATGGATATTATCCTAAAACTGACAGCATTGTACCTCATGACTTATCTGGATATGTTCTTATTGATGATGAATGCAACACCATTCTTCTTCAGTTTGTTATTGCGGCATAGTAAACCATATTGTTGTCAGATTCAAAACGGCCAACACCAGTCTATTTCAGCTCACTAATGCCTAAGATATCATTGTTTATGCATTCCATTTCATTTTTGACTACTTCCAATTTTCCCAGATTCATACTCCGTACTTTCCATGCTCTGATTTTCAGTAGATGTTTATAGCTGTTTGTCTTCATTTTTAGTTGTGCCCTATCAGCAAATGAAGGTACCGTGGGCTTTTCTTCCATGGGCTTTACTCCATTTGCATTATCACGGTCAACTCTTCTTTGAGGAGGTAGCTTTTCCCCAGTTCCATTTTGATTGCCTTCAAACCTGAGGGTCTCATTTTCCGGTACTATATCTGTCAGTGTTTTACTGCTATTCATAAAGTTTTCAGTGACTAAAGATTTGGAAGTAGGTTGTCACTCTTTCTTCCTTGTGTATCCTTGTCTGGAAGTTCATCTGAAACCTGTCCACCATGAGTGACACTCCTGGTATTTAAAATACCGGTGACATAGTTTTCAGAATCACAGCAACTCACAAGCCACCACAGTACGACAAACTGACAAATGAGTGGTGACAATTTGGTTTTAAGTGTAAACTGTTGCTTTAAATTTCTAGGAGATCTGCTCTCATGCATAGTAGAACCCTCCAGGGGAGGGGATGGGGTGTCCATTCGCTCATCCAACCCCTCTAGTTACCAGAATGGAGGTGTGCAGACAGAAAGAGACCAATGAACAGATACTGAAAAAAAAAAGAATGTCCACAGCTGAATCTCTGAGTCAGGCTTTTTTGGCTGTTCTGATCCTTCCTCCTCTTTGTCTCTCCCGATATTGTGTCTCCAGGTACAGCTGAGCGTCTTGAATTAGAAAGCAATGGATTTATTGATTCTGCTACAAATTTCCCTAGCTGTAAGCCTTCCAAGCCTCTAAATATTAATTTATGTGTGGTTCAGTATTCTAGCACCATCACCCGAGCCTGCTTGTTATGTTATTCTGTGTTCTTGCTGACAGTTCCTTACAGTGTGTCTACTCAATCTGATGTCTCGTTATAGCAAAATATAGTGGTGGAAAGTTTTCCTCAGATTAGAAGGTATACAAAATATGACAAGGGAAG
>NW_006411773.1:9808-11000 GCF_000296735.1 Chrysochloris asiatica
AGTGCCACGGCAGGACTCCTAGAAAAGCTCCTTAGTATCAGTCAATACAAATCAGACTAAGGAACAGACCACCAAGTGCTCATATACATGTACAAGATGAAACTGAAGAATATTAAAAATAAATCCACAAGAGTTAAAATATTTCCTTGAATATATGCCACATGAATTTAGACATCATATCAAGAACAGACTTGATGCACAGACCATTAAATACTGAAGACCAGAAGAGTTGTGGGTTGACATCAAGAACATCATAAAGGAAGAAATCAAGACATTAAGAAGACAAGAAATAAGAAAAAGATCAAAATGAATGTTTAAAAAGACTATGAAAAGTTCTCTCCTGCGTAGAGATACTGAAGCAAATGGAAGAAAATAGGAGTTAAATAAAAAATTAAAAAGGGCAGCTTGAAAACACAACATTATATATTACAGTGATATGTGCAAATAGCTGGAGTTAGAAAACCAAAAGCAGAAAGCATGCTCAGCATTTCTGAAGCTGCGGGAACTGAAGAAAAAAAAAAATCAAGTCTTGACTTTTAATATTGGATGATTTCTACCACTCGTCTGTCAGTTTGTCAAACCTGGTGACTTGTGAGATGCTGTGCTTCTGAAAACTATGCCATGGGTATTTTAAATACCAGCAGGGTCACCCTTGGCGAACAGGTTTCAGATGAGTTTCCAGACAAAGACAGACTAGGAACAAGGAGTGACAAACTACTTCCAAATATTTAGTCATGGAAAAACTTATGAATAGCAGAGAAACACTGGCAGTTATAGTGCCTGAAAATGAGTCCCTCAGGTTGGAAATCACTAAAATGTGACTGGGGAAGAGCTGCCTCCTAAGTAGAGTTGACTGTGATAAAGCAAATGGGGTAAAGTTCATGGGAGAAAAGTCTGCGGGACCTTCATTTGCTGATGGGGCACAACTCAAAATGAAGTGAAACAGCTGTAAACATGCATTGAAAATAGGAACATGGAATGTACAAAGTAAGAATCTGGAAAATTGGAAATAGTAAAAAATATGAAATGGAATGCATAAACATCGATACCTCAGGCATTAATAAGCTGAAATGGACTGGTATTGGCCATTATGAATCAGACAAACACATGGTTTACTATGTCGGGAATGACAAATTGAATAGGAATGGTATTGCATAAATAGTCAAAAAGAACATATCCAGATCAGTCATGA
>NW_006411774.1:0-567 GCF_000296735.1 Chrysochloris asiatica
GGTATTTTCAATAGCCTCATATGGATGTGAAAGCTGGACAGTGAATAAGGAAGATCGTAAAAGAATTGATGCCTTTGAGTTGTGGTGTTGGAGGATAAAACTGAAAGTGACAACAACAACAGCTTGGGTGCTGTTGAGGGTGGGGGCAGTACACAAGAAGGGAGAGGGGAATGGAAGAACAAGGTGGATGGGAGAACAGTTAGGAAGGTTTGCATGGGCTTAGTGGGACAGAGGTAAATAATAATGTATGCACAACCTTTGAAAACAAGGCTCTGGGATACAGGAATTGAGGCATGTTTTGAATGGGGAAACAATGTTAAGATGCTTGGCTGTGTTTTGAATCTTGGTTTTCCTTGCATACAATTGTAAAAAGACACTTGAGAGGGAGAGAAAGAATAGCCAGAAACATTTCCATAGAAAGTTTGTAAGTCCATCTTCAGCCTATAACTGATTTGTTGTTGTTGTCAGGTGCCATTGAGTCAGAACCGACTCATAGCAACCCCATGCACAGCAGAACGAAACACTGCCCGATCCTGCGTCAATCTCACTACCGCCACCACACTTGAT
>NW_006411774.1:1128-3920 GCF_000296735.1 Chrysochloris asiatica
TTGTTTATTGGTCCAGTGGTGAGGATTTTTGTTTTCTTGACATTGAGATGCAATCCATACTGAAGGTTGTGTTCCTTGATCTTTATCAGTAAATGTTTCAAGTCCTCTTCACTTTCAGCAAGCAAGGTTGTATCATCTGCATATCACAGTTTGCTAATGATTCTTCCTCCAATCCTGATGCTACGTTTTTCTTCATGGAATCCAGCTTCTTGTATTATTTGTTCAGCATACAGGCTGAATAAGTATGGTGAAAGAACACAACCCTATTGCACACCTTTCCCAATTTTAAAACATTCAGTGTTCCCATGCTCTGTTGGAAAAACTGCTTCTTGGTCCAGGTACAGATTATAACTGATTGCAATACCTAAAATGGTGCTACAATTTGCCCAAGGAATGAGGCTTCCTGCGAAGCATTTGCATTGTATAAGACCATAGGTGGAATCCTGAACACCATCCAGAATCTTCTGAGGTGGGAAATCTCAATTTGAAATGACAAGCCGACTAGCCTGGAGCAGCTAGAAGAGCAGAAGATATTTCTTGAAAGAAAAACTGTCAGGAAAAATACAAAACAATAATGGTAGTCTGACTGACTACTTAAAAAACAAGCAAACTGTTCACCCAGGAGCCATCCAGGTGTGTGGTCAGCTCCCTGTAGAGCAAACCCCTTTTAAGACTAAGTCTCAAGGGGAATTCATGAGCAGGCATGTGGTCTGATTGGTAACACATCGGTCACTGATAATGGGAAGTGGGTGAAAAACAGCAATGAAGTTGTGAGCTAAGTCCAACCACGTTCAACAGACTCCTGTCCTCCTGGATAGAGACCTGGTTGGCCAGCAGTATGGCATGACCTGGGGACTCCTGTGTCCAGATAGAGTGACATGGCCACAGAGGACTACAGTGGAGAGTGAAGTGTCCAGCTGATATGAAGGGAGGGGAGATGCACAGTAGCATCCATGCTTGCAGATGCTACCCTTTTGACCTGGCTTCAATGGCCTTTTGACCTGGCTTCAATGGATAATCAGAACTCAACTAGAAGAATAAAGAAGAGGAAAAAGAGTGTAATATGATACAGTTTGATGAACTTGACCTATACCTATGGATGTAATAGCTCAAAAGTGGGAACAAATCTTTACAGCAAAGATCATTCCCCCCAACCCCTTATACAGGGTATACAGGCATGGGCAACTTAGAGATTGGCTTTTCAAAATGGGGGCTACAAAGGCAAGAAGTGACTGACTTTCAAGTTTTCAAGAGGGACCATAGATCCTGAGGGTGCGTGGGAAGGTAGAATCTCCACTGAGTGGTTTCCAATCTGTTTGGATGGGCCCAGTGAAAGGAGATGGAGATAAGACCCTTGTGTTACAATAGTGAATAATTGCTATCAGGACTGAATGTGAGGGTTCAAATGTAACGGAAGACATTTTGTACCAAAAGCGGAGGAGTCATTGACATTGCAATCCAGGTGCGGAGGTTCCTGGGACCATCAAGAAAGAATAGCAGAGAGCAGGACCCTATTCAGAGAAGCAGTGATGCCAGAGATGGAGGCAGAGATGTGGAGAGATGGAGAGGCTGGGGACTCTAGACTCAGGGAGGTAGAGGGCCTGTGTGCTGATGACCGAGGGGCAGGCTTGTGGGGTATACCTTTTTGTTGTTTGATGATGCATGGAAGGGATTGTAATCAGGGCAATGAAACAAAATACGATAGCATGAATGTAAAGGTAAATTTCTCCCATCTAAACTATCACATAATTCACAATTAAAACTTTTAAAAATGATATTACAATGACTACAGTGTTTTACATGAGAAGGCTATAAAGATAAACTACCACTCATCTGCAAACGTCATACTGTGGTGACTTGTGTGATACTTTGATGCTTGAAGTCATACTACCAGTATTTTAAATGCCAGCTGAGTCACCCCTGGTACACTGGTTCAAAAGAGCTTCCAGATTGAGTAGAAATAGGAAGTAAGAGAGGCAGACCATTTCTGGTATGTAAGCTACTGAAAATCTTATGAATAGCAGTAGAATATTATCAGATATAGGGTAAGATGTGATCCTCAGGTAAGAAAGTAGTACTAGAGAAGCGCTGTCTCCTCAAAGTAAAGTTGACTTTAATAACATGAAAGGTATTGGGACCTTCATTTGCTGATGTGGCACAATTCAAAATGGGAATAAACTGTTGGAAACATCCATTAATAATCAGAGTATGTTATGTTTGAAGGATAAATATAAGTAAACTGGAAGTCGTAAAAAATGAAAGAACTATAGCAAAAGTGATTTTAAATGAACTGACATTGGCCATTGTGAATTGGACAATCAAATGATTTAATATACCAGGGAATGACTGAGAAGGAATGATAATGCATTCATTGTCAAAAAGAACATATCCAGATCTGTCATGAGGTACAATGCAGTCTGTGATAGGATAATATCCAGACACCTACAAGGAAAACTAGTTAATACCACTATTTATATAAATTTTACACACCAATCAGTAAAGACAATGGTGATGAACTTAAAGAACTCTACCAACTTCTAAAGTCGGACACTGATAAAACATGCAATCAAGATGCACTGATAATTAGGGTTTGAATACAAAAGTTGAAAACAAAAAGGAAGGATCAGTAGCTGAAAAATATTAACTTGGAGAGAGAAATGATGCTGGAAATTGCATGATGGAATTTTGTGTAACTAAAGAGCACAGCCTTCGATATGGATTACATCTCAATGTCAAGAAAATAAAAATCCTCACCACTGGACCAATAAACAACATTCTTATCAATGGAGAAA
>NW_006411774.1:4500-6475 GCF_000296735.1 Chrysochloris asiatica
GCTGTGCATGGGGTCGCTATGAGTCGGTTCCGACTCGATGGCACCTGACAACAACAACAACAACAAATGACTTCCTCATTGTGAGTCCCCTTTTTCTGCAACAAAATTGATTATTACACACACAGACTTCATCACATGAAATACACAGGAATCAAATTGACTGTATCTTTGGGAAGAGGCATGGGAGGAGCTCAATATCATGAACCATAACTACACCAGGAGTAGACTGTAGAATAGGCCATCATCTGCTCATATGCAAATTCAGGTTGAAGCAGAAAATAACTAAAACAAGTCCACAAGGGCCAAACTATAACTAATATGTATCCCATCTGAATTTAGAGAGAATCTCAATAACAGATCTGATGCATTAGACACTAATAACAAAAGTTCACAAGAGTTTTGGGATGACATGAAGATCTTCAGACAGGATGAAAGCAAAAGGTCATTAAAAAGACAGGAATGAAAAATATGAGAAAAATAGATGTCAGAACGGACCCTGAAACTTGCTTATGAGAGTAGAGAAGCAAAAGTAAGTGGAAGAAATGAGGAAGGAAAAGAGCTGAATTGTTAATTACAAAGAGCAGCAAGAAAAGACAAAGTAGTATATATAGGGAAATGTACAAAGATGTGGAATTAGAAAATCCAAAAAGAAGAACGCAAAATATTTCTCAAGATGAAAGGAATGAATAAAATATCCAAGCCTCAGATTACAATGTTGAATGATTCTATGGGCAAAATTTTGAATGATACTGGAAGCATCAAACAAAGATGGAAGGAATATACAGAATCTCTGTACCAAAAGAATTGGTTTGGATGATGGTTTAGGGAGAGGTGCCATAGAAACCTCCACCAGTAATCACACAAACACTGGACAAAGCAGGTTCAGCAGAGAGTCCCAGAACTTTGAACTAAACATAAAGGTATAGCTTACTGCTAATGGGATTTGTAGCAGAAGCAAGAAAAGTGGCATTTTCTGAGTAGCATCTACTGGCGACACTTAATACAGTCATCTTGAGCAGGACAGAGCTGATATAGGAGCAGAGACCTAACTGATCGTCATAGATAAATGTGTGAATATTTTTTCCTTTTTCCGTTCATTTATCTTTCTCTGCACATCTCTACTCTGGTGACTGGAAAGGGTGCCTGAGTGAGTGGACATCTCCCCCTCCCCCCACTACTCACAAAGGGTTCTACTGTACATACACACAGATTTGCTCAGCAAAGATCACTGGACCTAGAATTAAATAAAGGGGAGGAGTCAAAAGGACCAGCTTTAAAAGTGAGGGTCTTCAAAACTGCTCTTGTCATCCCTGATCTGTTTCTCATCAGGTGGCTATGAGGGCAAGAATCTGGAATAGGGATATTAAAATCTTGCTACTATTTTACTATTTGTGTATGTGTGTGTGTGTGTGTGTGTGTGTGTGTGTTAATTGTAGACTTTAGTGTCCAATTTGTTTTTTGTTTTTTTGGTCCCTCTTTTGCCCTAGGTGAGGGGGACTCTTTTTCTCCCTACATTACCCAAGAAAAGAGAGCAATTGTGGCCATATAGCCAAGCTACAATCATACCCTGTAAAATCCCACCATTGGACAAGCACCAATATCAGCTGCAATGTACCCAAGATGCATAGATACTCAACACTTGCTAAAATTACTCTAAGTTGAGTAATAATAAAAGTGAAAAGGGAAGACCATCTCCTGATCACATCTACCAGGAGGCAATCAGAAAGCTTAACAATAAACCAGCATACATTCATCTAATTATTGAAAATGCATCTAATTATTGAAAATGCCCAAGAAGAAACAGATGATCTCACCTCATGCCCAGAAACAAGATAGAGTAGCTGAATCAAATGAGCTAGAGGTCGACCCAGAATTACCATTGGCAGGAGGGCAGACTTAGAAACCGCTTGATAAGGAATTTAAGAGAATGATATTGAAGTGCATCCAAACGCTTGACAAAAGTGTTGAGAAAAAT
>NW_006411774.1:9635-10471 GCF_000296735.1 Chrysochloris asiatica
AAAAAAACACACAAAAAACAGAGGGAATGAAAGCAAATGCTGTTGAAGGATGATGCATGGAGGGGATTGTAATTATTGCAATGAAATGAATATGATAGGAAGAATGTAAAGCTGATGTTCTCCCATATAAACTATCACCCAATTCACAATAAAAACTTTAAAAAAAAAAGAAAAGGAAAGAATGACGTGAGAAGTCCAGTCTATGATCAAAGCAATTACACTGTGAAAGAAGGGAAAAATGTAGAAACAGAAATCCAGGTGGTGAAGAGGTCAGGGAGATTGCAGGATAATTTTTAAATGGAGAGAAAAAAAACAGAATATAGGGTAAACTTGAAGAAAATTAATACTTCACAACACATCAAGGAAATGAAACTCTAAGAGCATGGAAACATTAGAACTATGAAGAAACTGACAAGAAAAACACAAAAACATGAACTTAGCAAAAATAATTGGTTCATTCTGAACCATATCAGTAGCTACTATTTGATTAAGTACTGATGATACTGAAGGAAGAGATCCAAATTCCACTAAAGGCATCGGCAAGAAAGAAGTCTCCAGGAATTGACAGAACACAAATTGAAATGTTTCAACAAACTGATGTAGCAGTGTAGGCACTTATTTGTCAATGTGAAGAAATTAGGAACACAACTACCTGGCCAATCAATTGGAAATAATTCATATTTGTGCCCATTCCAAAGAAAGTTAACGCTGGAATACAGAAGTCATTGAACAATATGATTAACATTACATGCAAGTAAATTTTGCTGAAGATAATCCAAAAATGGTTGCTATAGAACTTCAACTGGTATAGCCAGAAATTCAAGCCAGAGTCAAAG
>NW_006411775.1:0-2486 GCF_000296735.1 Chrysochloris asiatica
CCCTGGAGACGCCACTTTCCAAATGGGCTGGCCCTGGCCCTGCTCTCTAAACTCTGCAGTCGCAGGAGCGACCCACAGACCCTCAGGCAAGAGTCCCAAAATACGCATCTTTCTTTATCCTTATTTGTGTGATTTCTCAAAAATGTAAGTTCAGGAGACTTTATGATAGTATATAAGCCGTGGGACTGGTATATGAACGTTTTCTTTGTGAGATTCCACTCGTTTTTCCCCAGAGCCCCGTCCCTACCTTACTTCCCCGGTTGATCTGCCGTACCAGAAGCCTAATCATGCTTATTTTAAAATCAATTTTATTTTTTCTATTAGATTTTAAGTGATAAATCTAGCATTGTAACTTTAGTTGCTAAACTAGAGGTTCCATTATGTCTCATCTATTTATTACAATCACCCTTAAACTATTTATTGTACCATTTTTCAAAAATTGTAAGTATGTTACTACTGATTAGCTCCATTTAACTCTCCCTCCTTTAATGCTATTATTTTCATATGTTTTATTGCTCAATGTTAATAACCCTTTCAAACATTATTTTTATTAATGGTTTAAGCAGAAGATACCTTGTATTTATATATATATGAGAATAAGTGAAAAGAGTTTCCTCCTATATGCAAACATGAGTGAAAAGGTTTTGCTACTAGGGTTCCAGTTCATACATGCATGGATTTATTCTATACAAAATGTGTTTAAACATGTCTCTGCAGTCAATGTATAGCTAATAACTAGTTCTCTCAGTAATACACTTGTAGTCTCATTAGAGTCCTTGCATTGCAGAGGAACCTATCAAAATAGTGGCTTCTGAGGAGATCTGCTGGGACACTTAAATTCAAGGCAGAAAGGTCAACTCAGAAAATTATGGTGACTATGGCTTTGTATTCCAAAGGGATAATCTGTATAGATTGTCTCAGAGGACACAGGATGATCATGAGGACTTATGAAGATGTGTTAACAAAATTGAGATTTGCAGTAATGACAAAAAGCCAGGGAGTTGCACCAAGGAAACTTTTTCCAGCCACAACAATGAACATTCTTATTCTTTGAAGTTAGCATGGGCTGTCCTACAAGAATTTCATTGAGAAACCTTATGCCATGCCCCCTACATTTCTGAACTTGTTCCGTCAACCATACGTTTGTTCCTCAAACTGAAAGAACATTGAAAAGGACCAGGATCTGAATCCATTGAGGAGCCCCAAACTGCCATTAAGTGTAAGAACACAGAAGTCTTGGGGAAAGGTTAGAGAGATAAAATAATGCTTTTGTGTGACTTAGGAGAAATAATTTTCAAGTTATCCCCACATGAGTGAGCTTTTAAAAGCTGTGGAAAAACAGAATTGAAAGATATTGGAACTTTTCCTTAAACTTTCTGAAGCCCCTTCATAGACTTTGATGCTCATTTGCTTTTCTGTGTTTATTTTTGTTTGGTTTGTTTCCGTTCTCTGCTCCCTTTAGCAATTAATTACCTTCAGGATTCACAGTTCTCTTTCGTATTTAGTGTTCTACTGTTGATTAATTCGTGATAACTATTATTTGTCTAATAATGTACTTATTATTTCTTTATTTTGAAAGATGATATCACTCAATAAAGAATTCTGAATTGGTGAGATTTCCCTCATTTCCTAACTTCAATTATATAATTTCATTATTTTCAAATTTTGGTACATCCATTGAAAAGTCAGAAATCTTTTTTTCTTTCTTTCTTTCTTTCTTTCTTTCTTTCTTTCTTTCTTTCTTTCTTTCTTTCTTTCTTAATTCTATGTGTCTTTTTCTTAGGCTAATTTTAAGATTCTCTATTTATTTCTCAGAGATATGACTATGTTTCCCTACAGTTTAATTTATAAATTTGAAGTTGTTCTTTTTACCTCTATGGAACTTTCTGAAAGTGGTGTATTAAAATCACCCATGATTATTGTAAATTGGTCTATTTCTTTCTTCAAATCTATTAGAGTTTGCTTTGTGTATTTTAGAGCTCTTTCATTGGGATCATAGATATTTATTATGGTTATGTCATCTTGTTCAATTGTCCCTTTAATAATGAGATAATGTCCATCTTTATCTATTATGCTAGTTTTTGCCTTAAAGTTTATTTTCTCAGATATTAGTACTGTCACTTCTGTTTGTTTTTGACTGCAATTAGCTTGGTATATTTTTGTCCATCCTTTGTCTTTTAATCTGTTTTTGTCTCTGTGTGTAAGATGTGTCTCTTGCAGATGGCAAATTGAGGGATCTTGTTTTCTTAACCATTTTGCCACCCTCCATCTCTTAACTGGTACATTTAATTCATTTACATACAGTGTAATTATTGATAGGTATGGATTAATTGCTGCCATCATGTTTGTTTTTCTGTAGTGTTGCTACTTTATTTGTTCTGTGTGCCTTCCTGTGCTGAGAACATGTGTACTTTATGGTGAGTTTCATCACAGTTTTAATATTTTCATGTTCTTCTTGGATTTTCATTTTGTTGGTATGTTGTGAA
>NW_006411775.1:8276-9836 GCF_000296735.1 Chrysochloris asiatica
AGTATATTCCAAATCATATCGACCCTGTATATGGTGTCTGAGAGTGACTGGTGACTTTGAACCACTGACCTATAGTTCAAAGTGACCTCGTGGTCCAACCTATAGTTCAAATTGATCTTGTGGCCTGGCGCTTATTCTATAGCACCAATCTTGTTGTTGTTGTTAAGTACTTTCAAGTCAATTTCAATCCATAGTGACCAGGGTTTCCGGGGAGCAGCTGGTGAGTTTGAACTGCTGATCTTTGGTTCAAATGGCTTTGCAGTCTTCCACATTAACCCACAGCACCACACCAGGGCTCCTTAGTGCATTTCAAAAACTGCAATGGTTTCTTCCCTTCAACCCAGTCCTTTCCTAGCCCAACACACATTCTCAGCTCATGTTTAAAATTGTGAACTTTTCCCAGGGAAGAATGCTGCCAGCAATATCTCATGTAGTAAGAGTTATTAGCAGTTTAGATTGTTAGTTAATTTGGTCTGTTTATTTCCGTGACTTTCTGATTCCCTTATAGGAATCATGTTTGCATTGCATCAATTTTTATAACTGCATTTGTGACAGCATTAGACTTCTACAAACCGTAATAGTTTAATCAGCAGTAACATGCAAGCCTGCAATTTCTCAGGTTTAAAAACTCAATAAAGTAAGAAAAATGATCCAAGTATTAAAATTACATTAACATAAGGAGATGCAGATACTTAATAAATTTGTCCAATTTAAATATAGTGTAGACAAAGCAGTTAAATAATTAATTAGTGGAATAATAAATTTTGTCTGTATTACTATAAAATGCTAGTTGTTAGATGCCATTGAGTCAGTTCTGACTCATCACAACTCCATGCACAACAAAATGAAACATTGCCTACCACTGTGCCATCCGCACAATTGTAATTATGTATATGCTGCCATTGTGTCAGTTCATCTCATTGGAGTTTTCTGCTTTTTCACTAACCCTCCATTTTATAAAGCATGATGTCTTTTTCCTGAGACTGGTTCCTCCTGATAACATGTTTAAAGTATGAGGGTCAAAGTCTCACCCTCTTTACTTTTAAGAAATATTCTAGATGCACTACTTCCAAGACAGATTTGTTTCTTCTTCTGGCAGTCCATGGTACTTTTAATATTCATCATCAACACCATAATTCACTTGCATGGATTCTTCTATAATCTTCCTTATTCATTATCCAACTTTCATGTGCATATGAGGCAATTGATTAGGAGAGATTCATCTAAGCTCTCAAACTGATATCTTTGGTCTTTAACACTTCAAAGAAATCTTTTCTAGCAGATGTGTCTAACATAATACAGTTTGATTTCTTGACCATTGCTTCCAGGATTGTTGATTGCGGGTCCAAGCAAAATGAAGTCTTTGACAACTTCAATCTTTTCTCCTTTTATCATGATGTTGTTTATTGGCCCAGTTGTGAGAATTTTTGTTTTCTTTATAGTGAGATGCAATCCCTACTAAAGGTTGTAGTCTTTGATCTTTATCAGTAAGTATTTTAAGTCCTCTTCACTTTGATACAAATGGTTGTACCATCTTTATGTGTTGCTGTTGTTGTTAAG
>NW_006411776.1:0-8085 GCF_000296735.1 Chrysochloris asiatica
ACCAATTTATACAGTGATATTCTATAGGGATTCTAGGAAGTGGCTGGTGGATTTCAGCTGCCAATCTTGTAATTATCTATCCAGTGCTAGTGGATAATAAGACTTTGCTTGCTGAAAGTGAAGATTTAAAATATTTACTGATGAATATCCAAGACCAAACCTTCAGTATGTATTGCAAGTCAATGCGAAGAAAACAAACCTCCTCATAATAAGACCAATCAAGAAAAGATCGAAGTTGTCTAAGACTTCGTTTTGCTTGGATCCATATCAACACTCACAGAAACAGCAGTCAAGAAATCAAATGATGTATTTCAGTAGGAAAATCTGCTGCATAGGACCTCTTAAAGTGTTCAATAGCAGAAAAAATATTTTGAGGACTAAGGAGCGCCTGACCTAAGCCATGCATAGTATTTTCAATAGCCTTATATGCATGTGAGAGCTAGACAGTAAATAAGGAAGACTTTAGAAGAATTGTTGCATTTGAGTTATGGTGTTGGGAAAGAATATTGAAGCACCATGGAGAGGTACAGCCAGAATGTTCATTGGAGTCCAGGATGACCAGACTGTCATTAATATGTTGGATATAGTATCGGGTGGGGCCTGTTACTGGAGAAGGGGATTATGACTGGTAAACTGAAAAAAGAGGAAGGATCTCCATCAGGATGGACTGACACCTTGGCATCAGCAATGGGCTCAAATAATTGCTGTGAGGATGACACAGAAGTAGGCAGTATTTCTTTCTGTTGTGTATAGGGTTTCTATGAGCTGGAACCAACTCAGTAGCATCTGAAAAGAACAACAAAACAACTATACTTTTTAGATGTACATACAACCGCAGTAAATATCAAAGTTGCTTCTCAACTTACGAAATTGTATTTTGTAGAAAATCGTACAAAAGTTGACTTTAGCTTTGGTGCAACTACTTTTTCACTCAATATCTTTTATTCTGAATTTTTGATTTTGACAATGAAGTCATGCTCAGAGGCATAGCTGTTGTCTGCATTTGACCCAACCATTCCCTTTGTGTTACCCTTGTTCTCAGCTTGTACTGAATCTGGCTGTGTGAACATGATTTAGCTTCTGAAAACAAGGTCTATTGACAGATACAAAAGGATATTAATTAAAGGATGAATAAGCAAATTCCAGGCTGAAGTGGGTGACTCAGTATCTTGTCACCAGCATTTGGGTAGCCTGGCTACTCTGAGACTGGTGGTCATGTCCACTTCTGGATCCAGTTGCTGTTAGGGGACTTTGTTGCCAACATTCCAGTGGTGGCCCCTGAACTTCTTATTTCTCCAGCGAACCTACCACTTTTGAAAACCCCTTATTAATTTCACCAAGTTCCACTTTTCTTGAAATATTTAGAATGCTATTTTGTTTTGTTTATTTGTTTGCTTAAACTAAGAGATTTATAACGGTAGCCAAAATTTGAAAATAATTGAACACTTTATGGGATAAAAATGTTTTGGAGAAGGCATTTTGCGAATTAATGGGGACAAAATGAACAACAGATGGTATATAGAATAACTCCCTTGGCATCTCCAGTCTCTTCTGGCGAAGAAATTAATGATATATGTGACTATGTGTGACTGAGAGTATTATCTCTGTTTTATAATATTCATATTTTCCTCTTCCATCATCAGTTTTTCATTATTCATTTATTCTCTTCTGTCCTCCTCAGTCTGTTCCAGAAGAGGTAGTTAATTGTTTTAGGGCTTTTTCAGTACCAGCAGAACATTTTGAATGTGTCTGCTTATGTTCAAAAGGAGACTCTAAATTCCTAGACTTTACCCACTGAATATATAGGATTAGCTAATCCTCTTTATAATTGCATACTTTTATGGAATGCATTGCAAGACCTTATGGTAGTTTTTCCTTCTCTATTTTATTCTATAAAAACTTATTGCAACAACTGAATTTTAACTAGGAATGCTTCACAAGTAATCACATATAAAAACTAGATATATGTTACTGTATAGCCTCAGAACACTTTTATTAAATCAAGAGAACACATTATGCTTTATTCTGTAATGATTTCTTCCTATACAAATTCTTTTAAAGCACACTGGTATTGCAGTGGGTTACACGTTGGGCTGTTAACCACGGGGCAGCAGTTTGACTTTATCAGTCGCTTCACAGGAGATAAATGAAGCTTTCTCTTCCCGCTGGATTTACAACTCTGGAAACCTTATATAGGGTCGCTATGAATGGGAATCGACTCGATGGCATACAACCACCACCTGCCCCAATGCAAATTCGTTTATTCTACATTGCCTTGTATCATACTATCAACCCTCTTTCTTACTTGTATTCAGTTACCTGTTTGATAACTATTTAGGCCACATCACTTTAATTCCCATATCTTAAATTCAATAGGACCAAATAAACATTAATTCTACTCATCTCTCATCTTTCCCTTGGCACTTAATGACCCATGAGTTACATGATAAAATTACACAATGACATCTGTATTTCTTGTTTTTCTAGGAAACACACTTTTCAATACAGTAGCAGTAAATATTATTGATTTTATAGAAACTTGTACCTTGATTCCCACTCTATTAAAAACTCCATCATCCATACAGGTACCTTTGGCATTCAAACTGCTCTCACCACCTCTAGGAGCCATCACCAGGAGCACTTTATAAACGTATGTTAGACCACACTAATACCTTAAAACCCTCCTGTGATTTCCTCTTGCAGTTTGTTGAATGGTACTAGGTGAGTTGGCGCATGCTTACCTCTCTGATTCTTTAACTGACCTTTTTTTTTTTTTTATATCCCTTAAACATGTTATGCTTGTTCAATTCTGACAGCTTGGCACAAGCTGACTCCACTCTTTAGGACTCTCACCTAGATCTCATGACTTGCTTACATTCATTAATCAGATTACAAACCAGGTGATACCTTCTCATTGCACGATCCTTGTCCAAACCATGAACTGATTTCACCCACTCTGACCTTGATCTCTTTCCTTGACTAATTTTTTTTTTCCTCATAGAACTTACCACTACTAGAAATTCTATTGTTTATGTATATTTCAAGCCACAAGAGTATAAATATGATCATTGACATTTTCTATATATCATGATATCCTAAAAGAATACAAGAGGGGCTATAATATAGTTGTTAGTTGCAATGTGCTGCCCTGTCCTCTGTAATTCACACACATGTTGCTATGTTAGAGTCCTTGGCTGAAGCATCCCTGCCAATCCATCTTTTGATAATTTCTCTTTATCATTGACCCTCCACTTTATCAAGCATGATGTCCTTCTCCAGCAATTGGTTTCTCCTGATGATCTGGTCAAAGTGAGACGTCTTGCTGTCTTTCCTTCTAATGAACATTAAGGGCATATTTGACCCCACTTCTGTAAGTCCATGTAATATTCATTTTTGTCCAATACCACAATTAGAATGTATCAATTCTTCTTGGCTCTTTCTTTGTCATCGTCCAATTATAACATACATATGAGGTGATGAAAAGACCATATCAGTCATCAAAGTGGCATCTCTTCTTCTTAATACTTTAAAGAGGTCATTTGCTACAATTGTTCCTGTGAAATATGTCATTTAGTTTCTTGATGCTGTTCATGTGGGCATTTATTGTGGATCCAAGTAAAACGAAATATTTTGCCTCAATTCATTTGTCATTTATCATGATGTTGTTTATCGGTCCAATTGTAAGGATTCTCATTTTTTTTGTATCAAGATGTAATCAATATTAAAGTCCTCTTATCTTTACCAGTATGAGCTGTAAGTCTTCCTCACTTTCAGCAGGTCAGATTGTCTGCATCTCATCAGTTGCTAATGATACTGTACCTTTCTCTGATTCTGATGCTGCATTCTTCTTCACAGTTAACTTACTCAGGTCACATAGTTAATTTCCAATAAATCTTGAATGATCAATATACAAGGATCTGTCAAAAACTACGGTTACAATATCAAAGAAACATTTCTTAATCAAAATGTGACAATATTGTTTTCCAACATATCCTCCATCTAGGTCTATACACTTCTGAAGGTGATACTTTCATTTCTTTAGCCCTGCCACAACGAATTTTGTGCTCTTTTATTATACCATGTAAAAACTTCAGTTTTGGCAACGTTGAAGGCTACAAAACCTATTCATCTGAGATACCCTTTAAGTTTTGGGAAACAAAAAGAAGTCTTAAGGAGCAAAATCACGGCTGTAGGGATGATGGCCCATGAAATTCTAAAGCACAGAACTTGCTGCCCTCAAAGAAAGAGCATGTGCATTATGATGGAGAGAAAATTCCTCAGAGCACCTTTCCTGGCCTTTTACTCACCAATACCGCTTTTTATTTCTTAGGACACCTTAAGAATAATCTCTGTGATCATCTTGAGATCACAAATTGTAGCAAACGACCTCTTTAAAGTGTTAACAAGAAAAGATGCCACTTTGATGACTGATACTGTCTTTTCATCACCTCATATGTAAGGAAACCTATCAATAGTACCCACTTTATTGTTGTTAGATGTCATCGAGTCAGTACTGACTCAGAGCGACCTTTTGCACAGCAGAATGAAACATTGCCCAATCCTGGGCCACCCTCACTATTGTTGCCATGCTTGAGTCCATCGATGCTGCTACTTGGCCAAACCATCTTGTTGCGGGTCTTACTCTTTTTCTCTGACCCTCCACCTTACCAAACATGTTTTCCTTCTCCAGCAACTGGTTCCTCCTGACAATATGTCCAAAGTATGAGACACAAAGTTTGGCCATCCTGGCCTCCAAGGAACACTCTGCCTGCAATTCTTCCAAAACGGAACTGTTGGTTCTATAGGCAACTCATGGCACCCTCAATATTTTCATCCAACACAATAACTCAAAAGCATCAATTCTTCTACAATTTTCATTATTTACTGTCCAGTTGTCACATGCATATGAGGTTATTGAAAATACCATGGCTTGGGTCAGGCACACAAGATGTCTTCAAGCTGACATCTTTGCTCTTGAACACTTTAAAAATGTCTTGTGCAGCAGATTTGCCAAATGTAACATGTCATTTGATTTCTTGACTGCTGCTTCTGTGAGTGTTGAGAGTTGATACAAGAAGAATAAAGTCCTTGACAACTTCAATCTTTTCTCCATTGAAAAGAATGTTGTTTATTGATTGGTTCAGTGGTGAGGATTTTTGTTTTCTTGACATTGAGATGCAATCCATACCCAAGTCTGTGCTCTTTCATCAGTATATGTTTTAAGTCCTCTTCACTTTCAGCAAGCATGGTTGTATCATTTGCATATCACAGGTTGCTAATGAGTCTTTCTTCAATCCTGATGCCATATTTTTCTTCATAGAACCCAGCTTCTCGGATTATTTACTCAGCATACAGGTTGAATAAGTATGGTGAAAGAATACAACATTGTTGCACACCTTTCTTAACTTTAAAACATTCAGTGTTTCCATGTTCTGTTTGAACAACTACCTCTTGGTCCATATACAAATTCTCATGAGCACAATTAAGTGTTCTGGAATACTCATACTTCGCAATGTTGTCCATAGTTTGAATCGAAAGCTTTTGCATAATCAATAAAGCACAGGTAAACATCTTTCTGATATTCTCTGCTTTCAGCCAACATCCACTGGAAAACAGCAATGAGATCCCTCATTCCATGGCCTCTTCTGAATCCGGCTTAAATGTCTGGAAGTTCTCTGTCAATGTATTCTTGCAGCCATTTCTGTATTATCTTTAGTAAACCTTTACTTGCATGGAATATCAAAGAGGTTGTCTGGTGATTTCTGCATTCTGTTGGGTCACCTCTCTATGGAATGGGCACAAATACGGATCTCTTCCAATCAGTTGGCCAGATAGTCACCTTCCACATTTCTTGGCATAGATGAGTGAGTACCTCCTGTGCCACCTCACTTTCTTGAAAGATTTCAACTTTTATTCCATCAAACCCTGGTGTCTTGTTCTTTGCCAGTTTCTTCAATTCACTTTGGACTTCCTCTTTCAGTACTGGCTTTTGATCATATACTATCTCTTGAAACGGATGAATTTTAACCATTTCCTTTTGGTATAGTGACTGTGTATTCCTTCCATCTTCTCTTTTCTGCATCATTCAATAATTTCCCCAGAGATCCTTCAATAACGAAACTCGAGGCTTGAATTTTTTCTTCAGTTCCACCAGTTGAAAAAATGCTGAGCGTTTTCTTCTTTTTTGTTTTTCTGACTCCAGATCTTTGCACATTTTGTTGTAATATTTGGCTTTATCTTCTTGTGCCCATCTTTGAAATTACCAGGTCTTGGACCGCCTCATTTTTTAAATTTGTTTTAGTGTTTCTATGCTGGAGAGCAAGTTTCAGTGTCTCTTCTGATGTCCATTTTGACCTTTTCTTTCTTTCTTGTCTTCTTAATGACTTTTTGCTTTCTTCATGTATGATGTACTTGTTGTTATCCCATAACTCTCTAGTCTTCGGTCTTTAGTGCATCAAATCTGTTCTTCTGACGATTTCTAAATTCAGGTGTAATATATTCAAGGTTATATTTTGGCTCTCGTGGACTTGTTTTCATTTTCTTCAGCTTCAGTTTGAATTTGCATATGAGTAATTGATGGTCTGTTCCACAGTCTGCCCCTGGCCTTGTTTTCACTGATGATATGGAGCTTTTCCATCGTCTCTTTCCGCAGATGTAGTCAATTTGATTTCTATGTATTCCATCTGGTGAGGTCCATGTGTATAGTTGTCTATTATGCTGTCTAAAGAAGGTATTTGAAATGAAAAGTCATTGGTTTTGCAGAATTCTATCGTGCATTCTCCAGCATCATTGCTATCACCAAGGCCATATTTACCAACTACTGATCCTTTCTCTTTGCTACCAATCTTTGCATGGCAATCACCAGTAATGATCAGCACATCTTGATTGCATGTTTGATAAATTTCAGATTGAAGAAGTTGGTAGAATTCTTTTATTTTGTCCTCACTGGCTTTAGTTGTTGGTGCATAAATTTGAATAATAGTGGTATTAAGTGGTCTTCCCTGTAGGTGCATGGATATTATCCTATCACAGACAGCAGCGTTGTACCTCATGACTGATCTGGATATGTTCTTTTTAACAATGAATGCAACACCATTCCTCTTCAATTTGTCATTTCTGGCATAGTGACTGAAAATTCGGAAGTACTTTGTCACTCCTTCTTTCTAGTATGTCTTTGTCTGGAAGCTCATCTGAAACCTTTCCACCATGGGTGATCCTGCTGGTATTTAAATACTGGTGGCATAGCTTTCAGAATCACAGCAACTCACAAGCCACCACAGTAAGACAAACTGACAGATGAGTGGTGGTAACGCCTTTGGAAGCCCCCCAAAACAGGAGTTGGAATAACTTTCTGAGCTGATCTTTTTGTCTTGATAACTGGTCTATAAATCCCCTCAGAAACCATTTTTGTGATTGAATTTTTCATTTTAGAATAAGACTAAGACAAGTAAGTGTATTGCTAAGAAACTTGTCAGCTGCTATACAGTGACCATGGAGACATGTTCAAACACTTTTTGTTTGGAATAAAACTGTATAATGTAAGAACTGGAACACAAATTGAAATTTTTTTCTAATTCTACTTCCTATGTGGATTCATTTTCAATTCAGAAATGAAATGAATTGTTTTAAACAAATTTACATTCATGGAAATTCCTTTTATATTCCTGTCCATTTGTCTGTTTTACTACTAAATAGATGGCACCATTGCAGCCTGACAGTGGCATAGCATTCATATGATCTCTCCTCTAAACTAAAAATGATTCCCATCATCTAAATATCATTAAAGAGGATAATAATATCGTAGACTATTTTCACAGTCTATGTTACCACCTTCCTTTTATATTATAGATACTGAAACTTTACAGTCCCATGTGTTTTATTGCATTGGTTGGTGGTTATGTGTCTTGGAGTCGGTTCCGACCCATGGCGACCCTGTACAGGGTTTCCATGGCTGTACATCTTCATGGGAGCAGAAAGTCTCACCTTTCTCCTGTGGAACAGCTGGTAGTTTCAAACTGCTGACCTTAAGGTATGCAGCCAGATTCATAACCACTACGCTACCAGAGCTCCTTTATAATATATATG
>NW_006411776.1:8680-10113 GCF_000296735.1 Chrysochloris asiatica
CGGAACCGACTCGATGGCACTTAACAACAACAACAACAAAATATATATATATATATTTTTTTTTGTTGTTGTTGTTGTTGTTTGGTGCTGTTGTAAGTAGGACCTAATCTGTGTCTTTATTTTTAAGGTTTTTAACATAAATATGTTCTAAATTTTTTAATAGCTGTAAATTTATAATTATTTTTCTTTTTTTACGTGCTCATTAAGAAACCCTGTTATCATAAAGATACATGCATGAACATTTATTTGAAATTGTCTTTGTGTATGGTGTGATATAGTAAATCAATGTTTAGCACATGGTTAACCAATTGTCTCAGCATCATTTCTTACCCATCTGCAATGCTACTTTTCTTTTATTTCAATTATCTCTATAGAGACAAGAAGTTCTACTTTGATGGTTTCCATTGCTTTTAGCTGTCTATTCATTGATCCTTGAATTAACCCTATCTTTTAATTAGCATAGTTTTATAATTAAGATCCCTGTTTTTGCAATAATCAAGTATTTGCTTGCTAATCGAAAGATTGGTTGTTGACACTCACCAGAATCTCCCCAGGTGAAAAACTGTAATCTGTAATCTTTCATATAGATTACAGCCAAGAAAGCCCTAGGTAAAAGTTCTACTCAGTCACATGTGATCATTCTGAGTAGAAAATCAACTCTGAGGCACCTCACAAGAAAACCAGTATCTGGAAAGACACATCAGATAGGATTAAATCCTTTTTGAAAGTGCTTAGGCTATTTTGGGCCCTTCTTTTTCTCCTATTTAAATGTACAAATCAGCTTATGAAATTCAACTAAGAACCACACTAAACCCAAATGAGGTTTTGTTTGAAATTTCACTGGATACCTTGTGGAACAATTAAGCTTTTGTGTTTGTATTTGTCTTCCCATTTTGTTTATTTAGGTGTATATTAAGTGTTTCAGTGAAAATTAACACTTTTTTGTATACTTTTTGCCTTTGGCTTATATTTACTAGTAGACATTTTATGTATTGATTTTTTTTAAAGAGATAATTGATTTTTATATTGGCAATGTTATACTCCATCCCTCTTCTGTCTGTTTGTCGTACTGTGGTGGCTTGTGTGGGGCTGTTTCTGAAAGCTATGACACCACTGTTTTAAATACAAGTAGGGTCATGCATGGTGGGCAGGTTTCAGATGGATGAGCTTCCAGAGTAAGACAGAATTCTACCAACTTCTTCAGTCTGAAATTGATCAAATATGCAATCAAGATGCATAGATAATTGCTGGTGATTGGAATGCAAAGTTGCAAACAAATAGGAAAGATCAGTTATTGGAAAATACGGCATTGGTGACAGACACGATGCTAGAGATCACATGATAGAATTTTGCAAGACCAATGACTTCTTCATTACAAATAACTTTTCTAAATAACATTAAAGGTAACTATACAGGTGGATTTCACAAGATGA
>NW_006411777.1:0-1429 GCF_000296735.1 Chrysochloris asiatica
GCAATTAGTCATGCTAACAATTACTCACTACTGTTAATATTTATTTTTGCATGTTGCCTGGTTAGAACCTCAACTGTTTTGTAACTTAAGAGGAAAAAGACTGTTATGGATTGAATTGTATTCTTCTGACTGTGTCTTGGGATCCTATCTTGGGATTCTAGTGGACTAGAATCACCCTCAATGATGCAGTCTAATGTGAAGTAGTCCATCAGTCAAGGTCATACCAGTGTAGGGGCCATCTGAAACCTAGTCACTTCTGAGTTATATAAAGAGCAGATGAGACATTGAAACATGCATTGGGAGGAGAGAAGCTGTGTGAGAATCTAAGGAACCCAGGAGGACCTGACCAGGTACAAATGCATATGGTTGAGACCCTGATTTGGACTTTCAGCCTCCTACACTGAGAGATATTGCTATTCTTTCAAACCATTGACTTTGTGTTACATCAATACCATGAAACTAAGGCAAAAGGAAAGCCGAAACTGGGCATCCAATGAGCTTGAGGAAAGTCAACAAAAAGGTCATCAGAGGATCACTCCAAAAGAAGTCACTTTTCTGGATTAAAGTAACCCCCTCAAAATTTGTGTATTAAATTACCAGTAAATATCACTGTTATTCTGATTCATGCACCAACCACTAAAATCAACTCTACCAACTTCTTCAATTTGAAATTGCTCAAGCATGCAATCAGGATGCATTGATAATTACTGGTGATTGGAATGTGAATGTTGGGAACAAAGAAGAAGGATCTGTAGTTGGAAAACATGTTCTTGATGATAGAAATGATACTGGAGATTGCATGATAGCATTTTGCAAGACTAATGTCTTTTTTGGGACCCCGGTGGCACAGTGGGTTATGTTGGGCTGTTAACCACATGGTCAGTGGTTTGAATCCACCAGCTGCTCCATGGGAGAAGATGAGGCTTTCTGCTCCCATAGAGATTTAAAGCTTCAGAAACCCTATACATGGTTGCTATGAGTTAGAACTGGCATACAGCAACAACAACAACAATGACTTATTCATCGCAAATATCTTTTTTCAACACAAGCAGTGTGGACATCAACAACTGGAATACACAAGAATCCAACTGACTTCATCTATAGGAAGAGACAGTAGAGAAACTCAATATCCTCAGTCAAAACAAGACCAGGGGCTGACTGTGGTTCAGTTCATCAGTTATTCATATGCAAGTTCAGGTTAAAGCTGAAGAATTTTAAAGCAAGTCCACAAGAGCCAAAATATGACCTTGAGTATATTGTTGTTGTTGCTAAGTGCTGTCGAGTTGATTCCAACCCATCGTGACCCTGTACAGGGTTTCCGAGGCTGTAAATCTTTACAGGAGCAGAAAGCCTCATCTTTCTCCTGTGGACCTGCTGGTAGTTTAGAACTATTGGCCTTGAGATTAGAAGCCCAATTCATAACCACTAT
>NW_006411777.1:2459-4140 GCF_000296735.1 Chrysochloris asiatica
AATACTTCACAAGTCCTCTTTAAAGTGTTAAAGAGCAAAGATGTCACTTTGAGGACTAAGTTATGCCTGACCCAACTCATGGTATTTTCAATCACCTCAGATGCATTTTAAAGTTGGACAAAGGACAATAAAGACCAGAGAAGAATCGATGCATTTAAATTATGGTGCTGGCAAAAAAAAAAATATTTAAAAAATAGATTTCCAGAAGGGAAAAAAAAAAAAATCTGTCTTAGAGGAAGTACAGGCAGAAACATTTCCTTAGAAAGAAGGATGGCAAGAGTTTGTCTCAAGTATTTTGGACATGTTATCAGGAAGGACCCGTTTCTAGAAAAGATTATCGTTCTTGGCAAAGTAGAGAGCCAGTGAAAAAAGAGGAAGACTTTCAACTAGATGGACTGACAGAGTGACTGAACCAATGAACTGAACTATAACAATTATGAGGAGAGCGCACTACTTGTCAGTGTTGTTGTACATAGGACCGCTATTGGTCAGAGCCTGCTTCACAGCACCCAACAACAGATAACCTAAATGCTAGCCCTGGTGTCACAACAGCTAAATGCTCCGCTGCTGGTGATAAGGTTGGTGATTTGAACCCACACAGTGGCCCTGCATGAGAAAAGAGCTGGCATTCTGCTCCTGTAAAAAAAGTCATGGGATAATTCTACTCTGTTACATGGGGTTACTCTGCATTGAAATCAGCTGAACAGCACGTAACAACAGCAAGTTCCTTGAAGGAAAAGAAACTGCCTTCAAGGATCATAAATCATAGTTGCAGACACACACACGGAGACGTGTGAGAAGAGATTTGATTCTACATTGCTGAGTAACAGACATATTTAAAAATTGACATGAATAATCAGATAGCAGCAGTGTTTAGGGAAAAGGTGGCACAAGACAGGGAAATACATTTCATGCATGAAAGCAACAGGAAGGAAAGGGTTTTTTGTTGGTTGGTTGGTTGTTTTAAGAGTCAGATTTATTGAGCTATATATAGTTTTTGCTGTTGTTTGGTGTTGTTTCATCAGTTTCGAATCATAGTGACACTGTATAGCACAACGCAACACTGCCCAGTCCTGTGTCATCTTCATAGCTGTTATGTTTGAGCCCATTGTTGTTACCACTGTGCCAATCCATCTTCTGGGGAGGGTCTTCCTCTTTTTCACTGACCCTCCACTTTGCCAAGCATGATGTCCTTTTCCAGGGATAGGTCCCTCGTGAAAACATGTCCAAAGTGCAAGAGACGAAGTCACACCATTCTTGATACTAAGGAGCATTCTAATGGTATTTCTTCTAATACAGATTTGTTTGTTCTGCTGGCAGTCCATGGGACTTCCAATATTCTTCTCCAACACCATGACTCAAATGCACTGATTCTTCTCCCATCTTGCTTATTCATTGTCTAACTTTCATATGCATATGAGATGATTGAAAATACCATGGATTGGGTCAGGCATATTTTAGTCCTCAAAGTAACCTCTTTGCTCTTTAACACTTTCAAGAGATCTGGTATAGCATATTTGCCCAATGCAATATGTTAACTGCTGTTTTCATAAGCATTGATTGTGGATTCAAGTAAAATGAAGTCTTTGACAACTTCAATCTTTCCTCCATTTATCGTGATGCTATTTATTGGCCCAGTTGTGAGGATTTCCATTTTCTTTAGACTGAGGTGTAGTTCAGA
>NW_006411777.1:5236-7346 GCF_000296735.1 Chrysochloris asiatica
TTAGAGGCCAGACAGGAATTCCCTAAACTCCCAATCAGTTAGCAGGTCCACAGAGATTTGTGGAGTGTCTTCCAGGTGCTGAGACTTGTACTAAACAGCTGAATTGTGGTTGCAGCAATGGTGGACCTCACTGCTGATGTTATTAAGTGCCTTCAAGTTGGTTCCAACTTTATAGAGACCCTGTATAAAGTTTCCAAGGAGTGGCTGGTGAATTTGAATCACCGACCTTGCAATTCAAACTGACTATGCAGTCCGGTGCATTATCCCAAACGGCACACCAGGACCCGTATTTATATTCAAAGACGCCCTGCAGCCATAGGTGGTTAGACAGGAGCTGAATCCCTGATTCATGCATTCATTTTCACTGAACAATAACTGAAGTGCTAGTTATGTGTCAGGCATAGTCCTGGGGGTTGGATCAATGCCTAGACTTTAGATGGCGACATAAATTTTCTCTCCTAGAATTTCAACTAGGAGTAAAAGACAAGAATCAGGTTCAGCTGGGATTTGTTGCCTGGAGCAACAGAGGAAGAAGGGGAGTCAGGAGGAGGAAGACAAGAAAGAAGGAACATGTGGCTAATTGCCTCCATGAACAAATGCCTCCTTTGCCCTGTAACCAGAAGAACTAAGTGGTATCCAGCTGCCATTACAGACTATTGTGATCAAAGAGTCTTAAGAAGAATACTGATCAAAAAGTAGAAAATGTAGAATAGGATTTCAAATTCTCATAGATTCTAGACTTTCTGGAGCCATGGAAGCTAGATAAACCCCTGCAAATATTGCCCTGAGATAGTCTTTAAACCTTAAACCAGAAATAGCCTTTAAAGATTTCTTCAAACTAAACAATTATTGTTGTTGTTGTTAAGTGCCATAGAGTCGGTTTCCACTCATAGTGACCCTGTATAGAGTTTCCGAGGGATGGCTGGTAGGTTTGAACCACTTACCTTGTGGTTGAAACCAGCCTTGCAGTCTAGCGCATTAATCCACAGCACCACAGCTGAACTAGTTAAAGACAGGACTGACATGAGGACCATGCTTTTTAAAGAACTGTCTCTATAGGATCAAATTGATAACAATTCAAAAGATTAGACAGGAAACTCAGGGAGCAGAGATTATGTTCATGGAAAAGAAACAACTCAGGAGGATGACAATGGTGCCCAGCTGGAACTGTAATCATTGTTACTGCATTGTTCGTGTAGACACGGTTGAATTGGTGTGTGCTTTGCTAGCTATATTCTCAACAACAACAAAACAAATCATATTTTAAATCTAAAATAGTTTGGGCCATGATGGGGCAGGGGGTGCCAGGTAGATAAGATCACTAAGGAACAGAGCAGAGAAGCCAGACCCACAGGATGTCAGTAAATGGGAAGATGATGATTCAGACTTGAGAAAAAGGCTCATTAGGAAGCTGGCTAAGTTTTAAGAAGAAGCAAGATCAAGACAGTTCTGTGCCACAGAAACCAAGAGAGGAGATTGCATGAAAAGTGGAATTTGTCAAGACTGTCACCTTTCACGGGGTGTTAAGGAGGAGAGACAAGGGAGAAAATTCACTGGATTTGCAGATGTCAGTTTCAATGATTTGGTGGGAACAGAGTCTAGATTTCCAGTGGGTCCGACCAGTTGAATAATAAGCAAGTAAGAGAGGGAGGACAGCCTGTTCTACCATCCCCTTTTCTCCTTACACTTCCATTTTCTCTGCTCACTGCAAAGCCCTGCCCTACTCACACCCTGGCAGGCACCCCATACAACTCCTGATGCTACTTTCATTCAGGTCTGGTGTTGTTGCTGGTAGCTGCCATCAAGTCAGCCCCTGACTCATGGTGACCCAAAGCACAATGGTACCAACTACTGTCCAGTCCAGTGCCATCCCCATAATCACCTGTGAATTAGACCTTTGTGATTTCTGAAAGTTAGATCATCAGACCTTTTTTCCTCGTCTTCCTTAGTCTGGAAGTTCCACTAAAGTCTCTTCAGCATAACAGTAACATAGCAAATGGTGACCTCACATGAGATGCTCTGATTGTGTCTTCTACATAGAAGATGAGAATTCTACTACTGAAACACCATTGTCCTCACCCAAGTCGTGTTGTTGTTAGGTGCCTGGTCC
>NW_006411777.1:8456-10112 GCF_000296735.1 Chrysochloris asiatica
ATAAAGTGCAGAGTCTGCTAGATCCAAACCCACATACCTTCATAATAAATACCAGCCTCCTAAATTACACTCTGTCTGAACAAACAAGCCTGTAAAACATCCAAACAATAGGTGCAGTAGGTGGAAACAGATGTCACCATTTCTTTTAAGATTAGTTTCTTCAACAGTTAAAAGGGGAAATGTTTATTCTTCAGGATGCCTTAGAATTTAATTCACTTATCTGTTTGTGTTTGTTTGTTTGTTTATAAATAGGACTTGTTTTCTACATTTTTATAGTTTCTACACTGGAGTCCTGGTGTGGCGCTGCGGGCTAATGCAAAGTCAGACTGCAAAGTTGCTTGAACTGCAAGGCCTGTGGTTCAAGCTCACCAGCTGCTCCTTACAAACCCTATACAAGGTCGCTATGGGTCAGAATCAACTCGATGGCACTTAACAACACTGTGTAACTCTACTTTGTTTCTGTGACATAAACAAAATATTCATTCCCACCACCCCCCGGCCGAAACTTGACATTCAAAAAAAAACTATGTTGTCATCAGATAACATGTTTTAAAGTAACTAAAAGCAAAACAAAACAAAACACAAAAGATCCCTGTGCATGAGCCTCAAACTTTCTTTCCTAACCACCAGTACAGGCAGAAATAAATACTCACCACTGGCGTCTTTGAGTTGACGCTAATGTGCTCTTGAAATGACTTTTTTCCCCCTAACATGTAAAATCTCAGAGCTCTGCCTTCACTTCATATTGCTTTATTTCTTTATTTAGCTACAGAGGCTGTGTGGGAAGGAGGGTGAGAGAGGGGTGCAGTTAGCTGGGTGGGTTTGAACTACTTTTCCATTATCCTCTGTTATGACAAACTGATGCTTGAAAAATTCATCTCTACTCTTGCTGTCTCAACTTCATCACCTCCCATTCACTTCTCAACCCACTACCATCTGGCTTCCATCCCATCACCCCATTCAGACTGTTCTTATTAAGGGCACCATTGCTTTTCTACTTGCCAATTCCAATGACCTATTTTTAGGTCTCCTCCTACTTGGCCTTTCTGCAGCATGGCACACACAAGGAGGTCCCAGACTCAAGGGGCCCACTGAGGCCAGGCACTAATCTATCTACATGGGTGAAGTTGGGTCTGGCCCAGGTGAACATGTGGTGGATGCTGAGTGATTCACAGGAAACCTGTGTAATGGTTGGACATCTGGTCCTTCAAAGAGGGCAGCTGTTGCTCATCTCCAGTTGATCTTGGCCATGGAGGAATGTGGACACAGAATTGTAGAATCTCTTGATTTCTTTTTAAAGAGAAGCTGAAAATCTTTGTTTTTTATGAGGATGTTTCCAATTTTTAAATATTAACTCAAATGTATAAATGTGTGTGGGATGAATGAGCATATCTATAGCCTTCCATGCAGTCCTGGTGTGGCACTGTAGGATAAGCACTGGAATGCTAACCATAAGGTTGGCAGTTCAAAGCTACCAGCCACTCCTTGGAAATCCTATGAGTCAGAACTGACGCGACTCCATTCAGCATCAATACTATAGCCCTCCATAGGTCCTCAATTAGTAAAAAAAAAATCTACTTGATGGCACCTAACAACAACAACAAACATCTTTCTGGTATTTTCTGCTTCCAGCCAATATCCATCGAACATCAGCAA
>NW_006411778.1:0-903 GCF_000296735.1 Chrysochloris asiatica
GGGAGTTTGTTAAAATGTTGAGTCTCAAGCCTCATTCTCAGAGATGCTGGTTCTTTAGATGTTATGGAAGTTGTTGTGTGCTGTTTAGCATCCATTTCTACTTCTTTGGGGAGCATATCTCAAATTTTCTTTGGGTAACCATTGCTTCTGGACGAGGGAATACCAGGCATAGGGTTTGACTTCTGCTTCAGAGGTGAGTTGTCTTAGACCAATCATCATTTCCTATTCCTTTTCAGCTGGTCATTGATTCAGGTATGGGCACATGTCCTAAGTTTCTTCACTCAGAGTGCAGAGGACGTTTTGCTAAGAATATTGGGTAACCAACTTCCTCCTCTTTATGGCTGTTAGTGAGAAAGTTTGTAGGTCTAGTTCCTGGTAGACATTTTGAGACTACAAGGATGTATATTCCTGAGGGGAATGAAACTTTAAGAAAGTACAGAAAAGGAGGTAAGAGGAGTAGAGGAATTTACCCAAAACAAATACACCCAGTGCCATGAGTCTATTCCAACTCATAGCAACCCAAGGGATTCCAAGGCTGTAAATCTTTACAGGAGCAGAAAACGTCATCTTTTTCTCAGAGTGCCTGGTGGGTTTGAGTTACTGACCTTTAAGTCAGGGTTAGCAGCCCAATGCTTATCCACCCAGTGCCATCAGGGCTCCTGGTTAAACGACTGATCCCTGGATATAGCCATACCTGACTTAATGTACCCTGGCACTGATCCAAGAGCCTCTTTTTTTGTAGTCTAGATGGATTTATCTCTCTATTTTGGGAACAGAAAGTATCTAACCTAGTACTTCTCAATATGACATCTTGAAACTATAAGGAGCACATTTGGTTTGGCAATGATTAGAAGATACTGCTGACGTTTACTAAGTGAGGGACAAGGATACCAGATGTCGTAT
>NW_006411778.1:2428-3751 GCF_000296735.1 Chrysochloris asiatica
TTGTGTGTTTGTTTTACTTTAAATACTTCTATATCTGGATTGAGTTCTGGGTGGTGTTTCATGTACGGTAATCTCAGTTTGTTGCCTGCTGTTATTGGTTCTCAGTCCAAAGAACACTTTTTAGCATTTTTTTAAAGTTGGTCTGGTCATTACAAATCCCTTTAATTTCTGTTTATCGAGAAACATCCTAATTTTGCCATCTGTTTTGAAGGAACAGCTTTGCTGGGCATTTGATTCTTAGCTGGCAATTCTTTTCTTCGAGTTTTGTACCTGTCATCCCATTGCCTTCTTGCTTGCTGGTTGTTGCTGGGAAATCAGTGTTCAGTCTTATTGGTTCTCCTTTGTGGGTAACTTTTTCCTTTCCCTGAGCTTCTCTCAGGATTCTTTCCTTCTCCTTGGTTTTGGAAAGTTTGATTATGGTATGTCTTGGTGATTTTCTTTTGGGATCTAACCTGTTTGGGGTTCGTTCAGCTTCTTGTATGCTTATCTTCTTGTCTTTCATGATGTTAAAGAAGTTTTCTTCCAACAACTCTTCAAAAATTTTCTCTGTGCTTTCTATTGTCTATCTGCTCTGAAAAGGAGCTCTGGTAGTGTAGTGGTTACGAATTGGATCACTACCCTGAAGGTCTGCAGTTCAAAAATACCAGTGGTTCTGCGGGAGAAAGATGAGGCGTTCTGCTCCCATAACGATTTACAGCCTCATAAACCCTGTGCAGGGTCACTATGAGTCGAAACCGTTTCCACGGTACTTAACAACAATATCTGCTCTGGAATTCAGATCACTCATAAGTTGTTCCTCTTCATGGTGTCCCACATAACTCTTAGGCTTTCTTTGGATTTTATTATTATTATTATTATATTCCTCTAGCATACTAGTATTGAGAGATTTATCTTCAAGCGCTCTAATTTGGGCATCCATTGCTTCGAATCTACTCCTTTGCCCTTTCAATATACTGTCCGTTTCTGAAATCTTAGCATTAATCTGCTGAATTTATTTGCAAGTTTTGTATTGTTTCTAATTTTGCATTTATTTTGTCTGTTTGTTCTTGTAGTGTTTTCCTGAACTCTTCTAAAGTTTTTTTCTGTGGTTTCCTTGATCTTTCAAATATCATTTTTGAATTCCTTTTTTATTTCATTCCATTCCATTTTCTTCCTCAGAAACGTTTTTTGGCTGTGCATCTTGGTCATTTGTTTGAGCCATTCTCTCTTGTGTCTTCACATGAGCTAAAATTGCCTTTTGTATTCAGGGCATTGTGAGGTTATTGTATTTAATAGATGTTTGTATGCTGATGTGTTCTTTGGCTCTTCCCAACTCGTTCCTGT
>NW_006411778.1:9826-11316 GCF_000296735.1 Chrysochloris asiatica
GTAAGTAAAAAGTATTGCTACTAGGGATTCATAGGAGCATGGTTTATTCTAAACATGTTTAAACATGCCTCTGTGATTAGTGGATGGCTATAGACATGTGCTTTCAGTAATACACTTGTGTTAGCCTCATTATGGTGCCTTCAAAAAAAGTCTGATAAAAATTATGGCTTCTGATAGGTGCTACTGGGCCTCTTAAATTCAAGGAACAAAGGTCAGCTCAGAAAGTTATGGAAACTTTTTGGGGGAGTGTGAGGGGAGGATAGCAAAAGAGTAAAAAGAGTAATCTTAATAGATTTTCTCAAGGGACACAGGATGATCATGGGAGCTTAGTATGAAGAAAATTGAAAACTGTTGGTAAGGGAAAGGACAGGAAAGTTTCATATCAGAATTCCTTTCCATCATGACAATTAACTTGGTCATTCTTTGAGGGTACCAAGGGGTATCCTGTAAGATTTTCTTTAGGAAATCTTACCCCATCTACCCTACAGCCCTGATTTTGACCCTTCAGAATGTTTGTTCCCCATACTCAAAGAACATACAAAAGGAATATGATTTGAGTCCCTTAAGGATACCAAAACTGGTATTTTGATGTGGTATAAGTCAAAGAGTGCAAAATTACTTGGGGAATGGTTAGAGAGATGAAAACACCTCATTCAGAAGTATATATCTAGATGGAGGATACGTCAAGAAATAATAACTTTATATTTTGATATTTTTAATAAAGAGTTCAATGCTTTTATAATAATACTTTTTGATTTACCGTCATATAATTACATGTGTGTGTCTCAATATACCCAAATCTATCCCAAGCTAATTTAGTTCACATTTTCTGGGCCTGCTTCCTGAGGATATCCTGTGTTCTCTTAAGTATCCTGATTTAAAGCGTGCTGACTACTTACAGTCCATTCAAACACATTTTCATCATATTACTGAGTAAAAATGGATTTCTTTTATGTCATTCATTTTATTGGATTTCCAGAGGAAGTTATTATTTCTATGTTATCAGTCATCACTCCATTGTTACAACCCAAACAGAAACCCTGGAGTCCTATGACAAAGAGTGACCATTCCGTCCCAGCCAATGAGATTTTGGCAACTACCCAATCAGTCAGGATTAACTGTTTTCCACACTGCTGCTGCATCAGCCTGGTCTTCTTAAATCTGATGTGTACTGCTGGACTGATGTGTAAGGCAGAAGTGAGGAAATCAAAATCCTAGTATCTCAGGCCCAACCTGGGTTCCAACCAGACCAAGACCTTAAGTTTACATAATTGAAAACTTTAAGCAGTTTTCTCTTCCAATTTTCTCACATGTAACTTAGGGAGAGAAACACTGTCAGATACAGTGCTGGAAAATGAGCCCCTCAGGTTGGAAGGCACTCAAAAAGCGACTAGGTAAGAGCTGCCTCCTCAAAGTAGAGTTGACCGTGATGATGCAAATGGAGTAAAGCCCATGGGAGAAAAGCCCACGGAATCTTCATTTTCTGATGG
>NW_006411779.1:0-6068 GCF_000296735.1 Chrysochloris asiatica
AGTTGATCCAAGAAGAATGAAGTCTTTGACAACTTCAGTCTTTTCTCTGTTTATAAGAATGTTGTGTAATGGTCCAGTGGTGAGGATTTTTATTTTCCTTACATTGAGAGATAATCCATACCAAAGGATGTGCTCTTTGATTTTCATCAGTGAATGTTTTAAGTCCTCTTCACTTTCAGCAAGCAAGGATGTATCATCTATATATCGCAAGTTGTTAATGAATCTTCCTCCAATCCTGAATCCACGTTTCTTCTGGTAGTCCATGGTATACTTAATATTATTTATCAACACCATAATTCAAAGGCATCACTTCTTCAATCTTCCCTCCTCACTTTCCAGATTTCATATGTATATGAGGTGACTGAAAATATCATGGTTTTTGTCAGGCACATCTAAGTCTTTAAAGTGACAGTCTAGCATTTTAACAGTTTAAGGAGACCTTTTGTAGAAGATTTGCCAAATACAATACTTTAATATCCTGTGTGCTGCTTCTATGGGCATTGTCTATGGATCCAAGTAAAATGACAACTTCAATCTTTTCTCCATTTATCATGCTGATGCTTATTGTTCCAGTTTTGAGGGCTGCATGAAAAAGAAAAATGAGGGTAAGTTAAAACAAAAAAAAAGATATATTACAACAAAATCATAGAAATCTTTATTAACAATAATTTCAAAATGTGATGCTATTAATTCTTGACATATTCTATACATAAATCTGTACACTGCTGACCATGACACCTGACCCAAGCCATGGTGTTTTCAGTTGCCTCAAATGTATGTGAAAACTGGAAAATGAATAAGAATGACTGTAGAAGAATCAATGGTATTGGAGGTATTAAAGTACCATGGGTTGCCAGAAGGACAACAACAAAAAAATCTATGTTGGAAGAAGTACAATCAGAATCTTCCTTAGAAGCCAGGATGGCAAGACTTCATCTCTTATTCTTAGGGCATATTGTCAGGAGGGACGAGCACCTGGAGAAGGACTTCATGCTTGATATGAACGGTCAATGAGACAGAGGAAGACCCCTCATGAGATGGATTGATGCAGTTACAGCAGCAACGGGCTCAAATATAACAACCATTGTGAAGATGGCGCAGTACCAGCTAGTGTTTTGTTTTGTTATACATGAGGCCACTATAAGTCTGAACTGCATTAACTGCACCTAACCACAATATCCTGGTTTGGTACTGTGGGTTAATCCTCTGGACTACAAGGTCAGTTTGAATCATAAAGTCGGAAGTTCAAGCTCACCAGTCACTAAATAGAAACCTTATACAGGGTTGCTACGAGTAGGAACTGACTCGATGGCACTTAACAATAATAACATCAAGCGTATCAGTAAAAACACTTCTTGACACTGGTGTTTCTGATTAGCACTGTACAGCGAACCACAAGATCTGCAGTTCAAACCCACCATCTGCTCCTGGGAAACCCTCTACAGAGTTGTTATGAGTCAGAACCAACTTAACAGCTTTTACTAACAACAGCAAACTGCTTCAGAAGAATTCTTGGATTTTTGATTTATACCATGTTGTAACAAATTCTGATCATGTTTCTTGTAAATTTTCTTTGCATTTTGAGAACACAAAGAAGTCTGAAGGGACCAGATCAGGGCTTTAAAATGGATGGCATTATGTTTCCCAAAGAAATAATCATAATACAGCATTCCTACTTTTGGAGAATGAACAGATGCATTATGTTTAAGAAAAAAAATATATATATTAACAACGAATTTTTAAATTTTCTGAAAATTTCCTTATGATATACCTGGTGATAATCCTGTATCCTTTGAGAAAATCTGTTAAGATTATCATCACCTTAAGAAATGACCTCTCTGCCTTGAATTTAATTGGCTCTGCAAATTCCTTTATAGGCCACTCTTTTGATTGCATCTTGTTTTGTTGAAGGTATGCTAATAAGACTGAGACAATCTATTACTGAGATAATTTATAAGCAGCCATCACTGTTTGCAGACATAGGTTCAAATGCGATTCTTGGAGTAATACCATGTATGTATGACCTGGAACCCTGACACTAATACTTTCTGAATTGTCCTTATAAAATACCAAAAAATCCTAAGTAATTTACAAAAGAATTATTCTAAAATTGATAAATGAGTTCAGACGGGTTGCAGGATATACATTTTAACAAAACTCACTTGTAGTTTTACTACATTTTAAAAATGAACTAGCAGTAACAGTAGCATGAGAATAGTAGAATTAAGTATAACAAAACACATGCAAGACAAACCAATGGGAGTAATTCATGTCACGTGAAACATATTGAAATGGCAAATGTTGTTTATGATTAACAGCTCCCCATAAAAACAGGCAAGCCCACCCCCATCTAGTCAATTCTAACTCTTAACGACCCTGGAGGACAGAGGAGGACTGGCTCATTTGGTTTGAGGGGCTGTACATATTTATGGGGCAGACTGCCACGTCTTTGTTCCAAGGAGGAACAGACATATTAGAATCATCAACCTTTCAGTTAGAAGCCCAATGCTTAAATCACTACTCAACCAGGACTGCTGTATTTGACATACACATACATATACACACAAGACCAATTTTCACAAATTGAAAATGATAAATAAAGAAAGAAGAACCAAAGAAATGGAGAGAGACCACATTAATGGAATGGAAGATTCATTAGGATGCCCATTCTTTCCAAATTGAACTGTACATTTAAGGCATTCCTCAGAAAAATCTCAGAACAATTTTTGGCATACATTAATAGGCTGATTCTATCATTTATACAAGAAACCTAAGCTGTAATACTTCTTGGAGAAAACAGTAGAGAATCATCACACCCTACAGGAGACAGAGATCTCTTACAGAACAGAAAAAATGGACTAACCATAGAACATGATAAAGTTAGATCTGAATTAGAAGCTTCAGTTCTTTTAAGACAATGTTGTTGTCATTAAGTGCTGTTGAGTCGGTTCCAACTCCTAGCGACACTGTAGAGGGTTTTTGAGGAGTGGCTGGTGAGCTTGAAATATTGACCTTGCAGATCAAACCAACTTTGCAGTCCAGTGCATTAACACACAGTGCCACACCAAGACTGAAAACTCATGGTACAGACTTAGACAGGAGGCAAGGCTGTTTTTGTTGTTAAATGCCACCAAGTCACTTCCAACTCACAGCGACCTTGTATACAGTTTCTAAGGAGTGGCTTGTTGGTCTGAACTACTGACCTTGAGGTTAACAGTACAGCCCTTATCCTACAGTACCAAACCAGGACTCTTAGATGAGAGCAGGGAGGTAATAACTATGCATAACTATAACAAAGCACTTTTATACACAATAGATTAAAAATCAATAATAACAAGCCAAGAAATCAGTTTAAGTGGGTAAAAGATTTGAAAGGATACTTCACAAATGAAGGTATGCAAATAGCCAATAAACTTATGAAAAGTTGCATTACACCATTAGGCATCAGAAAGAAAGTGAAAATTAAACCATTATAAGATGACATCTCATACTCAGTAGATTGACTAAAAAAAAATAAAAACCAAGAATTCAACATTTTGGCACAAATGTAAAGCAAATAGGATTCTCTTACCTTGATGATAAGAGTAAAATAGAACTAGAAAATTGGAGAATTGTTATTCAGTTTTCATTAAGCAAAGAAAAAGTTACCCTGTTATACGCTAACTCTACTCTTAGGTTTCAAACAAAATTCAAAGCATACAAAAACACTTGCACACATATGTTTATAGTTTTATTTATAGTTTAAAAATTGGGAAGTTTCCCAATAGGCAAATGCACAAATTATGGCTTATCATTACAATGGAATACTGTTCAAAAGTATACTGGAAGAAATTAAAGATATTCATATTAACAAATCTCAGAAGTGACATATCATCACTTCTTCCTCATTCTATTGGTGACACAGAGAGTGTCAGAATGAGAGGCAGAACCATTCAATGGTGTGGATACCAGGAGGCTATGACCATCTTGGAAACTGGTTTTGATGGGTATTTTCAGGAAGCAGTTATCTAGTGAAACTGGAATTTAAAATATTTGGAGAGAAAGTTAGAAAGGAGCACAGTTACATTATGATAATTTCATTTATATGTGGAAGAAAAAAACCCTGGCATCGTCAAAATGAAACCGTAAAGCAACTCATCTGCAGCAATGAAGCTTCTAATAAAGTTGGAGGCAACTCATAAAGGATTTAGTTCTGGAAAGACATGGTGTTCTTGTGTCTCTAGGTATCCAACTGGCTTGGATCATTGCTGTATGTCTGTTGATGTTGATGGATAATTTGAAAATTGTGTTGTTAACACAGCGTTTAATATGTGCTGAGAAGCTCATAAACAACTCTTTGATTAATTCTTTCAGTCCATGTATTCTGGACAAGATTTACAGAGCTCTGCTTATTTGGATGAAAAATAGAGAGACACAAGCTGTCAGTATAGCTGGTGGGGGGTTGTTTTCTTTTCTCCATTTTAGTTTAATTTAAGGAGCATTTTTTTCTTTAAAATTTTTTTAAATCTGGATTTTAAATCTTTGGTTCCAGATGCAAGGATTTCTACGTGGAATTCAGACTGGAATGAGATAAATCCCAGAGTCAAGGAGCAGAAAGTCAGAGACAGATAGACGCAGGCCAGCAGTGGAGTACTGCCGAGAGGGAAGAGTTAGTCAAGCCTAAAGCAAGAGATAATTTTCTGAATTAGCCAATTACTTCCAGAAACCTGTTGAACAATTGCCACTTAGAGAGCTTACCATCTATACTCTCTATGGGATATTGAAACAGTTTGTGTAATAGAATTATGTTCTTCTAAAACACTTTTTATAAAGGATTAGAATAAAAAATAGAGTTTTGATGACACGAAATATAAGGGTAAATCTGAGTTATTTCAACTGTATAGATCATGTCAACTATGGATAACAATGTGAAGGGTGAGTATTTCAGAACACTTAATTGTGTTGATGAGAAACCTGTACACAGACTAAGGGGCAGGTGTAAAAAAAAAGGGGGACACTGAATGGTTTAAAATCAGGATATCTGTGTGTCACAGCTGTATTTTTTTAGTTTTTATTGTGAATTATGTTTACATGGGTGAATATTATCTTTACATTTCATCCTATCATACTTTGTTTCATTGCAATGATCACAATCCCCTGCATGCATCATTGAACACCCAAAGGGTACACCCCACACTCCTGCCCCCTGCCGCTAGCACACAAACCCCTCTCCCTCCCTGAATCCAGAGTTCCCAGCTGCTCTTTCTGTCCATGTCATTGCCTCTGCCTCCATCCTTAGTGTCACTGACTTTTCAGACATGGTCTCGCACTTCGCTTTTCTCCCTTGATGGTTTCAGGGATCTCCACTCCAGGACTGAAAAATCAGCTGTTCCCCTCTTTTTGTTACAAAACATTTACATTTACCTTTCCAACACTCACTGTCAGACCTGATAGCAATCCTTCCCTATTGTACCACAGGAGTCCTTTCCCCGTCACCTTTTATTAACCCCATCCAGATAGGTTAGAAACAATTCAGTGGGGGTTCTACATTTCCTGTATCCTCTGGAGCTAGGTTCCCTATTGAAAGCTTGTAAGCCAGTCACTTCTTGCCTTTGCAGTCCCCCCCATTTTGGTTAGCCAATGTCTAAGTTCCCCCTCCCTGTTGACCCTGTGTACCAAGGGAGTGGGAATGATCCTCACTGTAGAGATTTGTCCTCTCCTTTGTCATACTGCATCCACAAGCATAGGTCAAGATCATCTATTTATAGTGGGTTACTCCTTGTTTTTTTTTCCCTCTTCTTTCTTCCTCTAGTAGTATTCTGATCATCCAGCCATTGATGCCAGGTCAAATGGGTACTATCTGCAAATGTGGGTGTTCTTGTGTGTATCACCCCTCACTTTATATCAGCTGGATGCTTCACACTCCGTTCTAGTCCTCTGGGGCTATGTCCATGCCCTGGGCCCAGGAGTCCCCAGGTCTTGTCATACTGTTGGTTAACCAGGTCTCAATCCAGTTTAATGGAAGTCTATTGAATGTGGTTGGACTTAGTTCACAACTTCATTGATGTTTTTCCCCCTCTTCCCCTTAT
>NW_006411779.1:6355-7692 GCF_000296735.1 Chrysochloris asiatica
CAGACTGGTCTGCTTGTCATTTCACGTGGGAATGTCCCACCTCAGAAGATTCTGGATGATGATCAGGATTCCATCTATGGTCTTCTGCAGTGCAAAGGCTATGCAGGGAGCCTCTTTCATTGGGCAAGTTCTAGCCCCATTTTAGTTATTCCAAACAGTTAAAGATTTAAGAAGGACTTACAAGATTTCTCTGGTGATGTTTCTGTCTCTTCCTCTATCACCCCTTCAAGTGTATATTTTACAATAGTAGGCAAGGGAAACCAAGATTCAACAAACAGCCAAGTGTCTTAACATCATTTCCCCACTTTTACCCCTTCAAACCATGCCTCAATCTTTGTATCCATGAGCCCTGTTGTTCCACGTTTGTGCTCAGATTGGTATTTACCTCTGTCCCATTTAGCCCATGTAAACCTGCCTAGCTATTCTGCTATTCGCCTTATTTTTCCTTACCCCTTCCCCTTCTAGTGTATTGCTCCCTGACCCCAGCACCAAACTATCCTGTGTCTATTCCACACCCTGTTTCACTATCCTGTGCCTATTCCCTACCCTGTGTACCACCTTCCCCTCCCTCCCCCTCACCCCATCCCCTATACCCGGTAACCAAGAACAACAACAAAGAAGATAATAACAATAATGATACATTCTCTCCCCCTTTCATTGTGGGTACTTTTTAAAAATTGTTTTTACAATAATGGCTCTATACTGTATTTTTCCTTTGTGACTGACTGATTTCACTCAGCATAATGGCTTCAAGGTTCATCTATGTTATGTGGTGGCTTGCTGCTTCCTTGTTATTCTTCAGGGTAGCATAATATTCCATTGTGTGTATGTACCAGAGTTTGTTTATCCATTCTTTCATAGATGGACACTTAGGCTGTCGCCATCTTTTTGTTATTGTAAATAGTGCTGCTATGAACATTGGTGTGCAAATATCTACTCATGTTATGGATCATATTTCTTGTGGATAAATACTAAGTAGAGGAACTGCTGGGTCATAAGGTATCTCAATTTCTAACCTTCTTAGGAAGTGCCATATTGTTTTCTGTAGTGGTTGGACGATGTTGCAATCCCGCCAACAATGTATTAGGGTCCCAGTCTCTCCACATCCTCGCCAACACTAATTGTCCTCTACATTTTCAAACTTGCTCTTATTGTTGGTATGAGATGATATCATATTATTGTTTTTATTTTCATCTCTTTAATGGCTAGTCATCGTGAACATTTCTTCATATGTTGGTTGCCTGCCCAGATCTCCTCCTTGGTGAAGTGTCTATTCATGTCCTGTGCCCATTTTTTAAATGGGTTATTTGTCCTTTTCTTGTAGAGGTGTTGTTGTT
>NW_006411779.1:8501-8949 GCF_000296735.1 Chrysochloris asiatica
TGTTCCCATGTTCTGTTAGAAAAACTGCTTCTTGGTTCAGGTACAGATTTCTCATTAGTACAGTTAAGTGTTCTAGAATACTCATACTTTGCAATGTTGTCCATAGCTTATCATGATCCACACAATCGAAAGCCTTTGCTTAGTCAATAAAAGCACAGATAAACATCTTTCTGATATTCTCTGCTTTCAGCCAAGATCCATCTGAATTCACGTTTAATTTCTTCTATTATCCAGTCTCTCTTCAAAAGTACATTGGACATCAGCAATGATATCCCTCGTTGCACAGCCTCTTCTGAAACCAGTTTGGACCTCTGGAAGTTCTCTGTCAATGTATGATTGTAGCTGTTTCTGTATTACCTTTAGCAAAACTTTACTCGCGTGGGATATCAAAGATATTGTCCGATGACTACCGCATTCCATTGGGTCACCTCTCTTTGGAATGAGCACA
>NW_006411779.1:9126-9598 GCF_000296735.1 Chrysochloris asiatica
GCTGTAGAGCAAGTTTCAATGTCTCTTCTGACATCTTCTGATTCAAGTCTGATATTGGTCTGTTCAAGTCTTCAACTTCACTCTGTGTGAGTTTAAGTATGTCGTGTTTTTCTAAAAATGTATTCATCTCTTCTAATTTTTCAAATTTGTTGAAGTACAACTCTTCATAGTATTCTGTTATTTTCCTTTTGATTTCCTTTGGTTCCGTTGCATCATCACCGATGTGGTTTCTAATGAGTGTTATTTGTGTCTTCTACCTCTTTTCTTTTGTTAGGTTTTCCAATGGTTTGTCAATTTTATTAATCCTTTAAAAGAACTAGCTACTTGTCCTATTAATTTTATTTTAATAGTTTTTCTGTTTTCTATCTCATTTATTTCTGCTCTGATCTTTATTATTTCTTTTCTCTTGGTGAATGTAGGTTCCTTCTGTTGGTTTCTTTCTGGTTGCTGGAGATATTGTGTTAATTTTGAT
>NW_006411780.1:0-870 GCF_000296735.1 Chrysochloris asiatica
TACATCATCATTTACCTCTGTCCCAATTAGCCCATGTGAACCAGCCTAACTGTTCTCCCATCAGCCTTGTTCTTTCATTACACTCCACCTTCTTGTGTATTGCACCCCAGCCCCTATCCACCCAAGTTATCCTGTGTCTATTCCGTACCCTCTGCTCTATATTCCCCACCCTCCCTCCCCTCCTTTCATCCCATACATCATGGTGATCAACAAATATATACATATTTTCCCCCTTTTAGTGTAGATTCCTTTTCTTACTCTTCTACAATAAAGATCCTATACAGTATTTCGCCTTTTGTGATTGACTAATTTCACTTAACATATTTTCCTCAAGGTTCATCCATGTTATGCGATGGATTGCAGATTTCTTGTTGTTCTTCAAGCTAGCATAGTATTCCATTTTGTGTATATACCAAAGTTTGCTTACCCATTCTTCAATTGATGGACACATAGGCTATCTCCATCTTTTGCGGTTGTAAATAGTGCTGCTATGAACATTGATGTACATATATCTACTTGTGTTATGGCTCGTATTTCTTTTGAGTAAATACAATGTAGAGGAATTGCTGGATCATAAGGTATTTCTCCACCACTCGTCTGCCATTTTGTCATATTGACGTGGCTTGTGAGTTGTGATTCTGAAAGCTATGCCACTGGTGTTTTAAATACCATCAGGATCACCAATGGTGGACAGGTTTCAGACGAGCTTCCTGAAAAAGACAGACTAGAAAGAATGAGTGATAAACCACTTCTGAATATTCAGTCACTTAAAACCTTATGAATAACAGAGAAACACTGTCAGATATAGTGCTGGAAAAAGAGCCCCTCAGGTTGGAGAGCACTCAAAATGCGACCAGTGAAGAGCAGCCT
>NW_006411780.1:2555-3087 GCF_000296735.1 Chrysochloris asiatica
GCGGAAATCATCAGAAAATATCTTTGATATCCCATGCGACTAAAGTTTTCCTAAATGTACTACAGAAATGACTACAAGTATAAGTTGATAGAGAACTTCAAGAGGTTCAAGCCAGATTCAGAAGAGGCCATGGAATGAAGGATATCATTGGTGATATCTAATGGATCTTGGCTGAAAGCAAAGAATATCAGAAAGATGTTTACCTGTGCTTTATTGACTATGCAAAGGCTTTTGATTGTGTGAATCATGACAAGCCATGGAAAACATCGCAAAATATGACTATTCTGGAACACGTAATTTTGCTCATGAGGAATCTGTACCTGGACATAGAGGCAGATGTTCTAACAGAACATGGGAACACTGAATGTTTTAAAATTAAGAAAGGTGTGCGACAAGGTAGTCTTCTTTCACCATACTTATTCAACCGGTATGTTGAGAAAATCATCTATGAAGTTGGGTTCTATGAAGAAAAACGTGGCATCAGGATTGGAGGAAGACCCATTAACAACCTGTGATATGCAGATGATACAAC
>NW_006411780.1:4673-5213 GCF_000296735.1 Chrysochloris asiatica
GAGTGTTGATAGTTGATCCAAGAAGAATGAAGTCCTTGACAATTTCAGTCTTTTCTCCGTTGATAAGAATGTTGTTTATTGGTCCAGTGGTGAGGTTTTATTTTCTTTACATTGAGATGTAATCCATGCCAAAGGCTTTGCTCTTTGTATTTTTTTAATACATTTATTGATCTTCATCAGTAAATGTTTGAAGTCCTCTTCACTTTCACTAAGCAAAGTTGTATCATCTGCATATTGCAGGTTGATAATGAGACTTCCTGTAATACTGATGTCATGTGTTTCTTCATATAACCCAGCTTCTCGAATTATTTGCTCAGCATACAGGTTGAATAAGTATGGTGAAAGAATACAATCTTGTCGCACACATTTGTAAATTTTAAAACATTCAGTGTTCCCATATCTAAACAACTGCTTCTTGGTCCAACTACAGATTCCTCATGAGCATAATTAAGTGTTCTGGAATATTCATACTTTGCAATGTTGTCCATAGCTTGTCATGATTCACACAATCAAAAGCCTTTGCATAGCCAATAAAGCACA
>NW_006411780.1:6623-7419 GCF_000296735.1 Chrysochloris asiatica
CATTGTACCTGTATCAGGCTGTTTTGACCAATGTAGCCTTATAGTAGATTTTGAAATAGGGGAGTGTGAGGATTCCAACTTTGTTCTTCTTCTTGAGCACAGTGCTTTGCTTATCCTGTGTCACCTTCCTTTCCATATAAAGTTTGAAATTGTTCTTTCCATCTCTTTGATGAATGTCTTTGGAATCTGGATTGGGATTGCATTATATGTGTAAATTGCTTTGGGTAGTATTAACATTTTCATGATATCGAGTCTTCCTATCCAGGAACATGGTATGTTCTTCCACTTTTATGAAGCCCACTTGGTCTTGGTGCATTAGTTTTTGATGTGCTGCTGAATTTTGTTGGCTAGGATTTTGTTGAGCATTTTTGCGTCTATGTTCATGAGAGATATTGGTCTTTAGTTTTCTTTTTTAGCGATGTCCTTCTCTGGTTTTGGTATGAGGGTTATGCTTGCTTCACAAAATGTATTAGCAAATTTTCTGTCTTCTTCTATATTCTGGAATAATTTGATTAGAATTGGTGACAGCTCTTCCCTGAATGTTTGGTAGAACTCACCAGTGATGCCATCTGTGCCTGAACTTCTTTCGGTTGTGAGTTTTTTGATGACATGATCAATTTCTTCTCTTGTATGGGGCTGTTAAAGTTTTTCTACTTCACGCTGTGTAAGTTTTGGTAGGTCGTGTTTTTCTAAAAATGCTTTAATCTCTTCTAAGCTTTCTAATTTGTTGGAGTACAACTCTTCATAGTATTCTGTTATTATCCTTTTGATTTCCTTTGGTTCCATTGTGACATCG
>NW_006411780.1:9009-9560 GCF_000296735.1 Chrysochloris asiatica
ACCTGTTCATCTCTGGTTGCTGTCTGTTATTGTTGGTTTTCAGTCCAAAGAACTCCCTTTAGGATGTGATTAAGTGCTGGATTAGTTTTGACAAAGTCTTTTAAATTCTGTTTATCCTTGAATGTTTTGATTGAACCATGATTTTTGATTGACAGTTTTGCTGGATAGACGATTCTTGGTTGGCAGTTTTTTTGTTTTTTTTTTTTTAGAGTTTTGCGTATGTCTCCCCATTGCCTTCTTGCTGGCACTGTTTCTGCTGAGAAATCAGAGCTTAATCTGATTTATTTGCCTTTGTAAATGACACTTCTCTTTTCCCTGGCTGCTTTTAGGAATCTCTCCTTGTCTTTTATTTTAGAGAGCTTGATTATTATATATCTTGGTGATTTTCTTTTGGGGTATATCCTTCCTGGGATAAGTTCAGCTTTTTGAATGTTTATCTACTCATCTTTCATGATGTTAGGGAAATTTTCTTCCAGAAGCTCTTCAACTATCTCCTCTGTGACTTTTCTGATTCTTCCTGTTTCAGAATGCCAATAATTCTTAAGTTGTTC
>NW_006411781.1:0-6374 GCF_000296735.1 Chrysochloris asiatica
TATTTTTTATGCTTTCTGAATGCCTCCAGGTAGATGTGATCAGGAAATGGGCTTCCCTTTTCACTCTTCTTCCTGAGAAGTTTCAAAATACCACTGTTGGTCTTTTTGACGTAACTTAGGATTTAATTTTTGGCCTATTTCTTCTTTTGTCTGCTTGTCCCGCTCCACAATCCCCGTTCAGTCCTTGTATCTAGTTGAAACAGATCAGGGCCGGCTGTGGCCGTTTGGTTTTAATTGGAAACTGTCTCTTTAAATTTCGAGAAGATCTGTGCACATGCATACTAGAACCCTCCGAGGGTGGGGCTGTGGTGCCCACTAGCTCAGACACCCCTACAGTCACCCGAATGGAGATGCGCAGACAGCAAGGGACCAATGAACAGATACCAAATGAAAAGAATGTCTACACCTTTATCTCAGCGGTTCTGCCAGGCGTCCGTGGCCACTCCGATCCTTTCCCCATGTGGTCTCACCCAAGATGGTGGCTCCTGGAGCAGCCGAGCGTCCTGGACTAGAAAGCAACAGATTTCTTGCTTCTGCCACAAATTTCCCCAGCTTTGAGCCTTCCAACCTTCTAAGTATTCCTTTATATGTGGTTCAGAGTTCTGGGACCATCCCCTGAACCTGCTTGGTCGGGTATTCTGTGTTGTTGTTGGGGGAGCTCTCTGCTATAAGTCTACCCGATCTGCCATCTTGTTTGTTCCCCCTCATACCAATTTTTTATAATTAAAATTTTCCTTTGTTTACATGTCTATGTCCATATTATATTGTTTAATCTTACATGTCTAACTCCATATTAAATTATTGACTCATTATAGACATGGACAGTAACTCTGAGCCAAATAAGGTTTAAATAAGTATAAGTACTGTTTTTTCATGGTTTAATTATACATAAAAATTCTTTTATTTGTTTTTATTGCTAAGTGCCATTGAGTTGATTCTGACTCATAGTGACCTTATAAACAACAAAAGGACACATTGCCTAGTTCTGCATCATCCTCACAACTGTTGTTAACCTTGAGCCCATTGCTGTTGCCACTATACCAATCCATCTCATTGCGGGGGGGGTCTTCCTCTATTTTCTTTGCCCTCAACTTTACCAAGCATGGTGTACTTATCCAGGGACTGTTCCCTCCTGATAATATGTCCGAAATATTACAAATGAAGTCTTACTATCCATTCTTTTAAGGAGCACACTATTCTCCTAGCACCCATGATACTGTCAATATTTTTCTTCAATACCGTAGAATGATTTATGCATTTGATTTATAGTGTTCTCGGCTTTCAGCCCAGATCCATCTGATATTAGCAATGATTATGCTTATTCCAGTCCTCATCTGAATCTGGTTTGTACCTCTGGCAGTTTCTGGTCAATGTACTGTTACAGCTTCTTTTGAATTATCTTTAGCAAAATTTTACTTGCATGTGATATAAATGACAATAGCTGATGATTTCCACATTCTATTGCGTCGCCTCTCTTTGGAACAGGTACAGATATGGATCTATACCAATCAGTTGGCCAGATATATATGAGTGAGTATATCCAGTGCTGCATCAGTTTGTTGAAAGATTTCAATTTGCAGTTCATCAATTTCCAGAGCCTTGTTCTTTGTCAATGTACCTTGGACAAAATATTTTTCCTTCAGTATTATTGGCTATTGATCATATGCTATTTCTGTTGAAATGGCTGAACATAAACCATATCTTTTTTGGTACAGTGACTTCTTAACCTGCAGCACCACACCAGGACCAAATAAAGTAGGTTAATTTTTAAGTTGAAAATTGTTTATGTCCTGTGTATGAAGTTACATATTTTGACAGAAAAAGTAGTTCCCCAGTCCTGCTATACAGGCTTACTACAAGTTGGAACCAACTCAGTGATATACAACCACCAGCATTTGACAAGTATCTAGCATGATGTCGAATAATAAAATAGTTACACGCCCAGGGACTTATTTGCTGAATGAATTGATTTAACAGTCAGAACTGCTACTAAATGTCATTGTATCATATTAGGGTTTCTTTTTATTATTAATTTGAACAAGTTGATAAAACACAACCATAAAAGTGCCACAGCTAAAGAAATGGTAGTAGGGATGGAAAACTCATACCTTGTCAAAATGCTCAATTAAGATTTCCACCACAATATTCTGGAATTTGATGTTCATCATTGCAGCAACAGTATCCTCCTGAGCTCTCATCAGGGTGGGTCCAAAGATCACCCCCATATTGGAGGGGGTCATGAGATTTTCTTTGCTGTGTTCACACACACTGCCAGAAAAGAAAGAAAAAATGATTAACAAGATTTGCTCCAATATCTCCTTGTGGCCTAGATAGGGGTTAGGTCCTAGATAGGGGTATGGGTAAAAGTAACTAAAAGGTAGAATATGATAGGAGAAGCCCAAGGTATAGAAAAAGGGAACTACTAGCAATAATATAAAATAGTATACAACTAGGAGCCAAATTGAGATTAGCTAGCAGTACTATAGGAGTTCAGGGAGTGGGAGTTATAATCAGTGTTTGGAAAGGCAAGAGGGAGTTCCATGTAGGAGGAACAGAATATATATAACATTGTGAAGCAAATCAAGGCACATGAAGAGAGTACCTTCAAGTCTCGCAGTTAGGTATCTGGCAACTTCCTTGCCACCCCCAGTTAAAAAAGAAAAAAAAAAAAAAAAAACTAAAATAGGCAAAAGGGATCCTTAATGTCTGCCCTTTATCATCAGCTTCATTTTACAAATGTAAAAACAGAGGCCCCAAAAGGGAAGGGGATTTATTTTCTGGAAGTCACACAATCAGCTAGGGTAGGAAATTCAATCTCATATTTTCTGATTCCTGGACACTCTTCCTGCTTAAATTCTCATCAATGGTTGCCTATCACTTGCAGGACAAAGCCACCTCTCTTCAAGGTAGAAATTAAGGCCCTCTGTGTCTTGAACCCTATTTCTAATCCCAATGCACAACTTATGATTACTGGTCTTGCGCTCTAGGATCAGCACCGGACTGCAAACCACAAAGTAGGCAGTTCAAACCCACCAGCTGTTCCTCAGAAACCCAGAAGAGGGTCGCTGTGAGTTGGAACGAACTCAACAGCATTTAACAACTTCAACATGCACAACCTGGACTCTGAAGCCTGCCTATGCTTTAATCCAAACACTACTACTTGATAGCTATGTAGTAGTGAATGTTAGTGACCTAACTTGTCTGGGTTTCATTTTCCTCACTTTCAAAATGAAGATAAAAATATACCCATCTCAGACACCTGAGCCCATGGACAATGACATAGCTACAGAGGGCTATAGCTGAGAGTGAAGCATCCAGCTGATATGATGTGAGGGGAGATGCACAAAAACACCCAAACTTGCAGATAGTACCCATTTGACCTAGCCTTGATGGCTTGATGATCAGAACTCGACTAGAGGAAGATTAAAAAAAAAAAAATTGATAAAGGAAATGAGGGGAAATTTTTATAATTTGATGAACTTGACCTATGCTCATGCAGGTAGTAACTCTAAATACCAACAGAGAGGGAAATAGTCTTCACATCAAGTATCAATGATATCCCATCTGTACACAGAGTAGATAGGGATGGGCAATTTAGATACTGGCTACCTAAAATTTTGTTGTTGTTAGGTGCTACTGACGCATAGCAACCCTATGCATAACAAAATGAAACACAGCCCGATCCTGGGCCAATCTCACTATTGTTGCCACGCTTGAGCCCATTGATGCTACCATTTTGTCAATCCATCTCGCTGGGGGTCTTCCTCTTTTTCTCTGATCCTCCACCTTACCAAACATGATATCCTTCTTTAGCGACTGGTCTCTCTTGACAATATGTTCAAAGTATGAGAGTTGAAGTTTGGTCATCCTGGCCTCCAATAAGCACTCTAGCTGCACTTCTTCCAACACAGATCTGTTGGTTCTTTAGGCAGCCCACTGCACTTTCAAAATTCTCCTCCAACACCATAATTCAAATGCATCAATTCTTCTACAGTCTTCCTTATTCACTGTCCAGCTTTCACATGCATATGAGGTTATTGAAAATACCATGGCTTAGGTCAGGCGCACCTTAGTACTCAAGCTGACATCTTCGCTCTTCAATACCCCAAAAAGATCTTCTGCAGATTTGCCTAATAAAATACATTGTTTGATTTCTTGATTGCTGCTTTGATGAGTGTTGATAGTTGATCCAAGAAGAATGAAGTCCTTGACAACTTCAATCTTTTCTCCGTTGATAAGAATGGTGTTTATTGATTCAGTGGTGAGGATTTTTGTTTTCTTTACATTGAGATGCAATCCATACCAAAGGCTGTGGTCTTTGATCTTCATCAATAAATAATTTAAGTCCTCTTCACTTTCAGCAAGCAAGGCTGTATCATCTGCATATCGCAGGTTGTTAATGAGTCTTCATCCAATCCTGATGCCAAGTTTTTCTTCATATAGCGCAGCTTCTCAGATTATTCACTCAGCATACAGGTTGAATAAGTATGGTGAAAGAATACAACCCTGTTGCACACCTTTCTTAATTTTAAACCATTCGGTATTCCCATGTTGTTCGAAGAACTGCCTAAAATGAGGGGGAGATAAAGGCATGAAGTAACCCACTTACAAGGCTTCAAGAGGAGTTTAGTTTAAGAGTGTGTGAGGGAAAATAGAGTCCCCATTGAATAGTTTTCATCTTGTCTAGATGGGTCTGGTTAAAAGAGATGGGGATAAGATTCTTATGATTCAATAGTGAATAATTATTACCATGACAACTTGTGACTGTCACTATTGTAAAGGTAGAAGTTGTGTAACAAAAACAGGGAGTAGTTAATCTTACAGTCCACAAACAGAGGACCCTGGGACCACTAAGGAAAAAGAGCACAAACAGAATATGGGGCCTTATCCAAAGAAGCAGTGACAACAGAGATGGAAGCAGAGATGGGGACATGAAGAGAGAGAGCCAGCTGAGGACTCTAGATTCATGTGAAGAGAGGGACTGAGAGCTGGCAGCCAGGAAGCAGACTTGCAAAATGTGCCCTTTGGTGGTGTAAATTATTACATATGCCTGAGTGCTTAAAAAAAAAAAAAGAACTGATGGTACATGGAGGGGATTATAATCATTGTAATGAAACAAGGTGTATGATTTGTTGAATGTAAAACTGATGATCTGCCCTGTAAGCTTTCACTCAATTCACAATAAAAACATTAAAAAATACATATATACCCATCTCTGATGGTTGTTGAATAAATAGAGCAAAGTTCCTTTAGTGTGATACTTGCCACCCTGAAAGCATTCCACCAGAAGTACCTCTTTTTATTATTACCTCTCCAGTTGCATCCATTCCAGGCACTGATGATTCTGACATTCTTGTTATATAAACTGCTAAGATTAAGATTTTCTAATTACACCATGTTGTTTCAGACCGCTGTGATTCCCTCTGCTGAGAAATCACCCCTCCACTACATTTAAAGAATGCCTATTTATCCTTCAAATCTCACTTTGGGTAACATCTCCTTCCATACCCTGCCCCTCATCTATCACAGCCCACTGTCCTCATCTTATCTTGTTTGACACTACTACCAAGCAGGGTATACTGCAATTTTCTGTTTATTTGTCTTTCTCTCCTACTAGCAGGTGTAGATTAACCAACAAGCAGGTAAGCATGGCCTTTTTTGTGCTTTACTGATTTGTAGTGAGCAGTTTTATGAGGGTTTTTTTTTTTTTTAATACTACATCATGTGGTAAAACAGGCATGGTAAATAGTGAATTAAGTAGAAATGTGTGGTATGATCAGACAGCAAAGGAATCTTAAGCTTAATAAATTCTTAAGTATATAATGGGTAAAACTTTTTGAATACCAAGACTGAAAGTGAGGAAATGGGTATCAGGGAGTTTATGAGAAGCCTCCAGTCTAGGTTAAAAAAATTCTTACTGGATGGTTTTAGATCAGAGATTATAAACTAAAATGTCTACTGGGATAAAACAAGTAAATAAAGTAAGAGACATAGTTGTGATGAAAAGTGGCTGACTCATTTAGACAAGCAAATGTTCTCCATTCCATAGAACATTTAGACAAGCAAATGTCCTCCATACCATACATCTCCTTAGAGGTGTACTATTAAGAGAGCTGCTTCAACTTTTATAAAAGGGGAATTCCTAAATAATTACAGTGATCTAAGCCTAATATGGAGGCATGGTGACTTCATATGATAAGTATTGGACTGTGAATCGCAAGGCCTGTGGTTTGAGCTTGCCAGCCACTCTGTGAGAGAAAGATAAGGCTTCCTACACCTGTGAACATTTAAAAACTCAGAAACCCTATACACGGTTGCTATGGGTTGGAGCCGACTTGACGGCACTTAACAACAATCCTAATATTTATATTATA
>NW_006411781.1:6694-7242 GCF_000296735.1 Chrysochloris asiatica
ATATATATCCATCCTCTTTAATATGTTAAAAAGCAAAGACATAAAGATATCACTTTGAGGACTAAGGTATGCCTAACCCAAGCCTCATATGCATGTGTGTGCACAAGCAAAAGGTTGGCAGTTCAAACACACCAGTCATTCCTCAGAAACACGGTTCACAAAGAGTAGGAATTGACTCAAAAGCACTTAACAACAAAAACATATGCTTTGAAACTTGGACAGTGAAAAAGAAAGTGTGCAGAAGATCAATATATTTGAATTATGGTATTGAAGAAGACTATTGAAAGTACCATGGACTGCCAGAATATGTCAGGGTGCTCCTTAGCAAGGAGAGAAAGACTTCACCTCTCATATTTTGAACATGATATTAGTAGGGAACAGTTCCTGGAAAAGACAATCATGCCTAAAAAAGTAGAGGGTCAGTGATGACATAGAATGACAACGTGGCAGCAACAATGGGCTCAAACATAACAACCATTATGAGGATGGCACAGGATCAATCAGTGTTTCGTTTTGTTGTACATAGGGTTTCTATGAGTTGGAATCAC
>NW_006411781.1:9987-10524 GCF_000296735.1 Chrysochloris asiatica
GAAGCTATACCACTGGTATTTTAAATACTAGCAGGGTCACCCATGGTGGACAGGTTTCAGATGAGCTTCCAGATGAAGACAGCCTAGGAAGAAGGAGTGACGAACTACTTCCAAATATTTAGTCAATGAAAACCTTATGAATAGCAGAGAAAAACTGTCAGATATAGTGCTGGAAAATGAGCCCCTCAGGATGGAAGACACTCAAAATGTGACTGGGGAAGAGCTGCGTCCTCAAAGTAGAGTTGACCATGATGATGTGAATGGAATAAAGCCTGTGGGAATAAAGCCTGCAGGACCTTCATTTGATGATGAAGCATACCTCAAAATGAAGAGAAATAGCTATAAACATCCATTAATAATTGGAGCATGGACTGTATAAAGCATGAATCTAGGAAAATTGGAAATTGTCAAAAATGAAACGGAATGCATAAACATCGATATGTTAGGCATTGTTGTTGTTGTTGTTAAGTGCCGTCGAGTCGGTTCCGACCCATAGCGACCCTGTACAGGGTTTCCGAGGGTGTAAATCCTTACGGG
>NW_006411782.1:0-7116 GCF_000296735.1 Chrysochloris asiatica
TGTCGACCCTATGTACTAAGGGGGTGGGAATGATCCTTGATGTAAAGATCTGTTCCCTCCTTTGACCTATTACATCAACAAGCATAGGTCAAGTTCATCAAATTGTAGCGGATCACTCTTTTTTTCCTCTTCTTTCTCTAGTCAAGTTCTAATCATCCAGCCATTGAAGCCAGGTCAAGTGGGTACTATCTGCAAGTATGGGTGTTCTTGTGTATTTCCCCTCACTTCATAACAACTGGATGCTTCACACTCCACTCTGGTCATCTGTGGCCATGTCCCTGTACCTGGGCCCAGGAATTCCCAGGTATCTTCATACTGCTGGCTTACTAGGTCTCAATCTAGGTTAACAGAAGTCTATTGAATGTGGTCAGACTTAGCTCACAGCTTCATTGCTGTTTTTCTCCCACTTCCCCTTATCGGTGACCAACGTGGTCAGCAGCTAGCCCACATGCCTTCTCATGTATTACCCTTGAGTTTCAGTCTTGGAAGGGGATTTGCCCTGAGGGAACCTGACCACTTGCCTTGATGGCTCCTGGGGGAACGACTTGCTTGTTCTTGTAGTAGTCATTCGGAGTGTCATTACTCTTTTTGATTTTTTCCTGCTGGTCTTTCTTTCAAGACGTATTTTTTGTCCTTCTAGCCACTCTAGGTTGGTCTCCTTGTCCTTTCAAGTGGAAATTTCCCACTTCTGAAGATTCTGGATGGGGATCCGGATTCCATCTATGGTCTTATGCAATGCAAAGGTTCCGCAGGAAGCCTCCTTCACTGGGCAAGATCTAGCCACATTTTAGGTATTCCAATCAGTTGTAGGCTGAAGATGGACTTACAAGCTTTCTATGGTGATGTTTCTGGCTATTCCTTTCTCTCCCCATCAAGTGTCTATTTTACAATAGTAGTTAAGGGAAACCAAGATCCAAAAGACAGCCAGGCATCTTAACATTATTTTCCCCCTTTTCCCCAATCACACCATGCTTCAATCCTTGTATCTCAGAGCCCTGTTGTTCCAAGGTTGTGCTTCTCTTGTTATTTATCTCTGTCCTATTTAGCCCATGCAAACCTGCCTCAATGTTCTCCCACCTGCCTTTTTCTTCCTTTCCTCTCCCCCTTCTAGTGTATTGCCCCACCCCCAGCACCCAAACTATCTTGTGTATATTTCCTACCTTGTGCTCCTCTTCCCCTCCCTCCTCTCCCCTCCCCCATAAACCCAGGTAACCAGTAAAGATTCCCCCCGCCCCCTTTTAGTGTGTACACTTTTTTTAAAAAGGAGATCTGGTAGCATAGTGGTTACGAATTGGACTGTAAACCACAAGGTCAGAAGTTCAAAACTACCAGTTGTTCTGCAGGAGAAAGATGAGGCTTTCTACTCTCATAAGGATTTATAGCCTTGGAAACCCTGTACGGGGTCACTATGAGTCGGAACTGACTCCACAGCACATGACCACCACCACCACCACTTTTCCTTAATCTTTTACAATAATGGTTCTATGCAGTATTTCTCCTTTTGTGACTGACTGATTTCACTCATCATAATGTCCTCAAAGTTCATCCATGTTATGCGGTGGCTTGCAGCTTCCTTGTTGTTCTTCAAGGTAGCATAATATTCCATTGTGTGTATGTACCACAGTTTGTTTATCCATTCTTCAATTGATGGGCACTTAGGTTGTCTCCCTCTTTTTGCTATTGTAAATAGTGCTGCTATGAACATTGGTGTGCATATATCTACTCATGTTATAGGTCATATTTCTTGTTGGTAAATACCAAGTAGAGGAATTGCTGGATCATAAGGTATTTCTATTTCCAACCTTCTGAGGAAGTGCCATATTGTTTTCCAGTGTGGCTGGACCATTTTGCAATCCCACTAGCAATGTAGGAGGGTCCCAGTCTCTCCACATCTTCACCAGCATTTATTATCCTCTATATTTTGATCTTTGCTGTTACTGCTGGTGTGAGATGATATCTCATTGTTATTTTGATTTGCATCTCTCTAATGGCTAGTGATTGTGAACATTTCTTCATATGTTTGTTGGCTGCCCTGGTCTGCTCCTTGCTGAGGTGTCTGTTATGTCCTGTGCCTTTTTTTTTTTTTTTTAAATTTTAAAAGATCTCTATATTATTATAAACAAATACACTGTGGATCCTGATTATTTTTTAAAAAACTATGAAGACATATTTTGAGTCAGTTGAAATTCACACATGGTCAGACATTCATAGGGAAATACAAAGGGGTTTGAAAAAGTTCATGGAAAATTTTTGTTATGTATCCATTTGATTTCTCCATGAACTTTTTTTTTTTTTTTTTCAATTCCATTTTTCCATGAAAAAAAATTTTTTTTAAAGGTTTTTATTGTGGATTGAGTGAAAGTTTACAGGGCAGAACATCAGTTTTACACTCAACAAATCATATACCTTGTTTCATTACAATGATTATAATCCCCTCCATGTACCATCACTTAACAGTATTTCTCTCTATCCACTTTAGCTTTTTTTTTTAAAAAAAAACCACACACAAAAAAACCCCACTCAGGCATATATAATAATTTATATCTCCAAATGGCACATTCTGCAAGTCTGCCTCCTGGTCACCAGCTCTTAGTCCCTCTCTTTCCATGAATCTAGAGTCCTTAGCTGCTACCCATCTCCATAACCCCATCTCTTCCTCCATCTCTGGCATCGTTGGTTCTCTGGATAAGATCCTGCATTCTGCTTGTGCTCTTCTCCCTTGACGGTCCTAGGGTCCTCTGTTTCTGGACGGTAAGATTAACCATTCCCCTGTTTTTGTTACAAAACTTCTACCTTTATAATTGTGACAGTCGCAATTAGTCATGATAACAATTATTTACTATTGAACCATACAAATCTTATCCCCCTCTCTTTTCACCAGACCTGTCTAGACAAGATGAAAACTATTCAGTGGGGACTCTTTCTTCCGCTCCATAGTCTTAAACTAAACTCCCTCTTGAAACCTTGAAAGCCAGTCACGTCATGCCTTTATCGCCCCCTCATTTTAGGTAGCCAATGTCTAAGTTGCCCATCCCTATCTACCCTGTGTACAGAGGGGATAGCATTGATACTTGATGTGAAGATTCCTTCTCTCTCTGTTGGTATTTAGAGTTACCACCTCCATGAATATAGGTCAGGTTCATCAAATTGTAGCAATTTACCCTTGTTTCCTTTATTAAAATTTTTTTTTGTGTGTGGGAATCTTCCTCTAGTTGTTCTGATTATCAAACCATCAAGACTAGGTTGAATGGGTACTGTCTGCAAGTTTGGGTGTTCTTGTGTGTCTCCCCTCACTTCATATCAGCTGGATGTTTCACCCTCAGCTCTAGCCCTCTGTGGCTATGTCCTTGTCCATGTGCCCAAGTGTCCTCAGGTCTCACCGCACTTTGGATCAACCAGTCCTTCCTTTCTCTCTCTCATCTCCAGGTCAATGGGAGTCAATAGACTGTGGTTGAACTCAGCCCATTTCTTCATTGCTGGCTTTCCCCTCTTCCACTCACCAGTAGACCAATGTGGTCGCCAGCATGCTTTTTTGTATGTTCCCTTTGAGTTTCAGTCTTCGAGGGGAGTTTGTCCTGAAGGAACTTGATTGCTTGCCTTGATGGCTTCCTAGCAAACAGTTTGTTTATTCTTATAGTAGCCAATCATGCTGACATGTTAGTTTTGGGTTTTCCCTGATGATCTTTCTTTGAAGATGTATCTTCTGTCACTCTAGCTGTTCCAGGCTGGTCTACTTGTCCTTGCTAGTGGGGATGTCCCACCTCAGAAGTTTCTGAATGGGACTCAGGATTCCACCTAAGGTCCTATACTCTGCAAAGGCTTTGCAAGAGGTCTATTTCACTGGGCAAGTTGTAGAACCCCTTTTAGGTATTCCAATCATTAATAGGTTGAAGACAGGCTTACAATTTTCTGTAACCATGTTTCTCAACATTCCTTTCTATCCCACTCAAGTGCCTATTTTACAATCGTAGGCAAGGGAAACCAATCTATCTTGTTCTTCCCCTATCTATCTTGTTCTTCCACCTCCTCCCCCTTCTTGTATTGCCCTCTCCAACACCTGAACTAAACCCCCCACCCAACCCCACTGTTGTGATCACCTTATATTTCACTAACTCTTACCTCCATTTAAGACAGTCTATTTTATCCTGTAATCTACCTGACCTTTCCACCACCTGGATCTCTGTTCCTCTGATTTTATCTTCTTTCACATTGTAATTGTTTTGATCATAGACTGACTTCCCAGATCCTCTGTTCTTACACTTTTATTTTATTCTTGACTTCCATTTGTCGATCGAGTTCAGGGTGATGCTGCCATGTATGTCATTCTTTGGTTGTTGTCTGTTCTTGTTGGTTCTCAGACCATAGAACTTCCTTTAGGATGTTTTTCATAGCAGGATTGGCTCTGGCAAAATGCCTTACCTTCTGTTTATCCTGGAATGTTTTGATTACAACAGTGCATTTGATTGACAGCTTTTATATATGTTTCCCCATTGCCTTCTTGCCTGCATGGTTTCTTTTGAGAGATCCGAACTTAATCGGATCAGATTTGCTTGCCTTTGTATGTTACACTTCTCTTTTCCCTAGCTGCTTTCAGGATTCTGTCCTTACCTTTGATTTTTGAGAGATTGATTATTTTATGTCTTGGTGATTGTCTTTTAGGGTCTATCCTTCCTGGGGTTCATTGAGCTTCTTGAATGCTTATGTTTTTGTTTTTCAGGATGTTAGGAAAATTTTCTTCCAGAAGCTCTTCAAGTATACCCTCTGTGGACTTGTGTGATTCTTCCTGTTCTGGAATGCCAATAATTCTTAAGTTATTCTTCTTCAGGTTGTCCAACATGAATCGTAGGCCTTCTTCAGATTTTTAAATCCTTTTAAAACATGAATCGTAGGCCTTCTTCAGATCTTTAAATCCTTTTTTGTATACTTATCTTAGTAGTTTTGAGAGATTTATCTTCTACCTCACTAGTTCTTGCTTCTAACTGTTCGATTCTAGTCCTTTGCCCTTTCAGTGTATTGTCCATTTCTGGTATTCTATTCTTAATCATTTTCACATCTTTCTGTAGGTCTTGAATTGTTTCCAGTGCTGTATCTGTTTTATTTGATTGTCCCTGTAGCACTTTCCTGACGTCTTCCTTATTTTTCTCAACTCCATTGTATAGTGTTTTGATACATTTTATAATAATTCTTCTGAATTCCTTATCAGGCATTTCCAAAGCCTGCCCATCTTCCAGTATGGAGTGTAGGTATACTTCCAGCTCATTTGCCTCAGTCACTTTATCTCGTTTCTGGACAGGTGCTGATATGGTCATCTGGTTCTGTTTTTGGGTCATATTTAGGAGTTATCTGTGGCATTAATACTTAGATGTGTGTGTATTTTGGTATTTTTTATGCTTTCTGATTGCCTCCAGGTAGAGATGATCCGAAGACGGGATTCCCTTTCTACTCTTCTTCCTAAGAGATTTCAAGATGCCACTGTTGGTCATTGTGATGTAACTCAGGGTTTATTTTTTGGCCTATTTCCCTTTTAGTCTGCCTGTCCTACTCCACTATCTTCCTTCAGGGCCTTTTTCCTAGTGATAAACAGTTCTGAGCCTACTGAGGCAGTTTTGCACTGAGGCCGTTTGGTTTTAAGTGGAAACTGTCACTTTAAATTTCATGGAGATCTGTGTGCATGGGTAGTAGAACCCTCTGGGGGTGGGGGTGGGATGTCCACTCGCTTAGGCACCCCCTCTAGTCAACAGAATGGAGGTGCACAGACAGCAAGAGACCAAAGAACAGATACAAAAAAACAAAAACAAAAACCATCCATACCTTTATCTCTGTGGTTCTGTCAGGTGTCATGGCTGCTCTGATCCTTCCCCCACTTGGCCTTGCCCAAGATGGCAGCTCTGTGAGCAGCTGAACATCTTGAATTAGAAAGCAATGGATTTCTTGCTTCTGCTACAAATTCCCCTAGCTATAAGCCTTCCAACTTTCTAAATATTCCTTTATACGTGGTTCAGAGTTCTGGTACCATCCCCTGAGCCTGCTTGGTCCAGTATTCTGTGTTGTTGCTGATGGAGCTCCTCACTGCAGTTCTCCCGATCCACCATCTTGTTTGTTCTTCCCTGTGCCCATTTAAAAATTGGCTTATTTGTTCTTTTCTTGTAGAGGTGTTGTAGGTTCTATATATTTTAGAAATGAGTGCCTTGTCTGATGTGTTGTTGTAAGAGTTTTTCCCATTCTATGAGCTCCCTTTTTGCTCTTTTGGTGAAGTCTTTTGATGCACATAAGTTTTTAATTTTTAGTATGTCCCAATCATCTATTTTGTTTACTTTTGTTTGTGTAATTTTCACAATGTTTGGTATCTGTATTAGAGTCCTCACTCACATTTGTCCCTATTTTTTCATTGATGGCCTTTATGATTGTGGGATTCACATTTAGGTCTTTAATCCATGTTGAGTTGGTTTTTGTATAGGGGGTGAGGTAAAGGTCTTGTTTCAATCTTTTGCATGTCACTTTCTACTTCTGCCAACACCATCTATTGAAGAGACTGCCTCCTCCCCATGTAATATACTTAGGTACTTTGTCAAAAATCAGTTGGCTGTATGTGGATGGTTTAATTTCTGGATTCTCAATTCTGTTCCGTTGATCAATGTATCTTTCATTGTACCAGTACTAGGCTCTTTTGACCACTGTAGTCATGTAAGTAAAATTTTAATTCAGGGACTGAGAGGCTTCTGACCTTGTTCTTCTTCTTAAGCAGTGCTTTGCTTATCCTGTGTCTCTTTCTTTTCCATATAAAGTTTGTAATTGTTTTTTCCATCTCTTTGAAGAATATCGTGGAAATCTTGATTGGGATTGCATTATATGTGTAAATTGATTTGGTGTATTATCTTTTTGATGTGTTGCTGCAGTCTGTTGGCTAGGATTTTGTTGAGAATTTTTGCATTGATGTTCATGAGGGATATTGGTCTATAATTTTCTTTCTTAGTGGCGTCCTTCCCTGGTTTTGGTATGAGGATTATGCTTGCTTCATAAAATGTATTAGGAAGTTTTTGATTCTCCTTTATCTTCTGTAATAATTTGAGTAGAATTGGTGACAGATCTTCCCTGAATGTTTGGTAGAACTCACCA
>NW_006411782.1:9426-10105 GCF_000296735.1 Chrysochloris asiatica
CTTGTCTGGTTCCTGTTCACAGAGGGAATGCTTTCAGTTTCTTTCCATTGAGAGTAATTTAGGCTGCTGGTTTTGTATTGTTGTTGTTAAGCTGGTGAGCTTGAACCACCGACCTTGCAGTTCAAATGGCTTTGCAGTCTGATGCCACACCAGGATTCCGTTGGTTTTGTATATATACTCTTAATTCTGTTGAGGAATTTCCATTCAATACCTACTTTGTTGAGTGTTTTTATCTGGAATGGATGCTGGATTTTGTCAAATGCCTTTTCTGCATCAATCTATATGATCATGTTGTTCTTTTCTGTTTTTCTTATTTATATGGTGGATTACACTGATTATTTTTCTAATGTGAACCATCCTTTCATCCCTGATATGAATCCCACTTGGTCATGATGTATTATGTTTTTGAGGTGGTGCTGGATTCTGTTGGCTAGGATTTTGTTGAGAATTTTTGCATCTATGTTCAAGAGAGATATTGGTCTATAATTTTCTTTCTTAGTGATGTCCTTCCCTGGTTTTGGTATGAAGGTTATGCTTGCTTCATAAAATGTATTAGGAAGTTTTCATCCTCTTCTATATTTTGAAATAATTTGAGTAGAATTTGTGACAGCTCTTCCCTGAATGTTTGGTAGAACTCACCAATGAAGCCATCTGGGCCTGGACTTTTTTTGGTTGGGAG
>NW_006411783.1:0-1116 GCF_000296735.1 Chrysochloris asiatica
CTCTGGAAAGCAATATGGTGTTTCCTCAGAAGGTTGAAAATAGAAATACCTTATGATCCAGCAATTTCTCTACTCGGTATTTACCCACAAGAAAAAAGAGCCACAATCCGAGAATATATATGCACACCAATGTTCATAGCAGCATTATTTACAATAACAAAAAGATGGAGGCAGCCAAAGTGCCCATCAACTGAAGAATGGATAAACTGAACATGAACAGATACTTCACCAAGGAGGAGATCCAGGCAACCAACAAACATACGAAGAAATGTTCATGATCACTATCCATTAGAGAGATGCAAATCAAAACAATGATAAAACAGCAAAGATAAAACAAAAAAATAGAGGACAAAAATGCTGGTGGGGATGTGGAGAAACTGAGATACTCCTGCATTGCTGGTGGGATTGCAAAATGGTCTAACCACTCTGGAAAGCAATATGGCGCTTCCTCAGAAGGTTGGAAATAGAAATACCGTATGATCCAGCAATTCCTCTACTTGATATTTACCTACAAGAAATATGAGCCATAACACAAGTAGATATATGCACACCAACGTTCATAGCAACACTATTTACAATAGCAAAAAGGAGACAGCCTAAGTGCCCATCAACTGAAGAATGGATAAACAAACTGTGGTATATACACACAATGGCACATTATGCTACCTTGAAGAATAACAAGGAAGCTGCAAGACACTGCACAACATGGATGAACTTGAGGACATTAGTAAAATTGATGAACTTGAGTGAAACTAGTCAGTCACAAAAGAAGAAATATTGCATAGGACAACTACTGTAAAAGACGAAGAAAAAGAACCATACTAAAGGAGAGAGATTCTTTGCTGGTTACTGGGATGTGGGGGGTGAGGCAAGGGGAGGGAGGGGAACATGGAGCACAGGGTAGGGAATAGACACAGGATAGCTCGGGTGCTAGTTGTTGTTGTTGTTGTTGTCAGGTGCCATCGAGTCAGAACCGACTCATAGCAACCCCGTGCACAGCAGAACAAAACAATGCACAGCAGAATGATCCTGGGGCAACCTCACTACCGCTGCCACACTTGATGCCATCAATGATGCCACCTGGCTGATCCATCTCGTTGGGGGTCTTCCTCTCTT
>NW_006411783.1:2636-3352 GCF_000296735.1 Chrysochloris asiatica
TGACGTCAGGATTGGAGGAAGACTCATTAACAACCTGTGATATGCAGATGATACAACCTTGCTTGCTGAAAGTGAAGAGGACTTGAAACATTTACGGATGAAGATCAAAGAACACAGCCTTCAGTATGGATTGCATCTGAATGTCAAGAAAACAAAAATCCTCATCCCTGGACCAATAAACAACATTCTTATTAACGGAGAAAAGATTGAAGTTGTCAAGGACTTCATTCTTCTTGGATCAACTATCAATGTTCATGGAAGCAGTAGTCAAGAGATCAGACGACGTATTGCATTGGGCAAATCTGCTGCACAGGAACTTTTTTAAGTGTTGAAAAGCAAGGATGTCAACTTGAGGACTAAGGTGCACCTGACCCAAGCCATGGGTGCTAGGGAGGGGGGCAATACAGAAGAAGGGGGAGAGGAATGGAAGAACAAAGCAGACAGGAATACAATTAGGCAGATTTGCATGGGCTAAGTGGAACAGATGTAAATAATGATGTATGCACAACCTTAGAAAAACAGGGCTCTGGGATACAGGGATTGAGACATGATTGGAATGGGGAAAAGAGGGGAAATAATGTAAAGATGCTTAGCTGTCTTTTGAATCTTGGTTTCCCTGGTATACCATTATAAAATAGATACTTGAGGGGGAGAGAAAGGAATAGCCAGAAATATCACCATAGAAAGCTTGTAAGTCCGTCTTCTGCCTATAACTG
>NW_006411783.1:8557-10122 GCF_000296735.1 Chrysochloris asiatica
GGCGCGCACTCAAGACAGTCCCCGGTTGGAGCTGTTTCACTGGTTTGCCATACCATATATACTCTTTGCCCTCTAGGGCCCTCTTGGGATGGGAGGCTTGTGAAGTCCAATGTGGTGACTACAATGCTCCATTGGCTTAACACAGGGGTCTCTCAGGGGATTTGAGTCCTTTCCAGAATGAAAATTCTGTAGACTTTTGGGAGGGATTGCATGGAACCACGGAGATATTTGCAAACCTACCTCCAGTCCTATTCCCCATGGGGTTAAGAAGCCAAACAAACAGGGACCTGTTTGCTATACAAAGGAAACAATGGACACCCCCAGGCTATATCCTGAAGCAACATCAAGAAAGGATTCTAAGATTCTCCAGGACTGGCAAGGGGCAGTCCCTTTCAGCAGATATTTGAATTTTCATTGGCTTTCTGCTGTCCCTGTGTGAACGGACAGCTGATAGGCACTGGGTTGAATCTGCCTTTTATATTCATTGATACATCACAGAGCTTCCGTTAGTCTCAGTGTCCACTGTTGTAACAAGTGTGTGTCCTACCTCAGGGTTTGCTTCAGGATCGATTCATCCACCCTGCAATCCAGCAGCATAGGGATTGTATTGGAGGTGAAAGTGTCATGCAATGCCTAGACTATCTGCGCATTCCTGGACCTCACATCCAGTGAAGTGGGTCCCCTGGTAATTATTGATGTCAGTGGGGGTGCCGCAGGCCGCACAGAGCTGAGAAAGGGTTTGGATAGTGAAGCTATAGGTAGCCCGTTTACTCAGGTATGCTTCCAAGAGTCCAGTGATGGTGTCTTTACAAGTCAGGGCGAACCAACATTTGTCTGACATAAGGAGGGGCCCTATGTAATCCACCTACCACCCTTTGTCTGGCATGTCCACCTGGGGTATTCTGTCCATCTGGTAGAGAATGGACTTATGCCATTCTAAGGAGCAGCTAGGACCCTGTTGGCAAGCCTCCACAATTAGTTTCATGGAGAGCGGGAGGTCCATGTCCTTGATGATAGCCCATAGTGTACATTGTCCTTTATGCCCCCCTTTTCCTGTGTAGCTTCTTGGCCACTTGCTTTGCAGATGCTTGGCCAGCTCATCAGCTTGAGCAGTCCTAGGCGGAGTGAGAGGGCTATAAACTGACACATGAAAAACAAAAATTTCTGTGATTTGTGCTTGGGCCCAAATATCTTTCCATAGCTCCATTCCACAGAAGGGTCACTGGTTAATTAACCAATATTGCTCTCTCCACTGTGTTTCCCATACCATTAGTCCTTTGTATACTGCTCAGCTGTCCATGTGTAAAATTATGGGGCTGGGCTTGTGCATCAGTACCATCCAATCAACCCTCAACTCAGCCTACTACTGACTACTCTGCCCCATGCCCTAATCAATCCACATTATCTTCCATGGCTGGTTGTATAGCCACTACAGTCCACCAGGAGGGGTTACCTTGAGTTCAGTCATCTGTATACCATGACTCTACCCAGCACCTTCAAGTATGTGACTTTCTTATGGAGGTGCCTCCATCATGGGCGACCGGTGCTTTTCATCAGTGTTGTTG
>NW_006411784.1:0-704 GCF_000296735.1 Chrysochloris asiatica
ACAGGTAATTTCCAGAAAGTCTTCCAGATATATCTTTAAAATGTCAAGCCTCTGGATTATAGGCTCGAGGCTTCATTTGTGACTTAGTGGAGAAAAGTAAATATCAACAGGACATTTTAATAGCTTCCTGCTATTTTTATCTTATACTTTGTAGTGCAGTGCAATGGTTTGTTTCTCGATTCGTTTTCTCCCCTCCTAATATTTTCACATGCACAGTGTTAGGATCCCTGGTTATTTTGCTTGGCTTCTAAAACTCACTCCATGGTGTAATGGATTAAACGTGGGCCTGGAAGCCTGGAGGTTTAATACTGGCTCACTTAGGAATAATCAAGTCTTAATGGTGCCTCTTCTCCACCATGTTTCGTTACACTACAAACTCTGGACTTTAAACCGCTCTCAACAATGGCAACACTTTGGAAATTGTGTTACTATTTTCTGTTATATGCCAATGATTGGGATTTTCATCTTTTATATTTAGAAGCATTTGTAAACTTGACTCTACCCCATAATGCTTTCAGTCATCAAAGGGAATCATTTAGCCACTACACTAATATGAACTTTTTTTGTTGTTCTTTCTGAGATAAATTTGATAACTGATGTTTTCTGCTTAGGAGCATATGAGGATTCTTCATTTACTTCTCTAAGTAATCTTGTCAACGAAAACACTCTGAAGGCAATAAAAGAAATGGGCTTTACAAACATGA
>NW_006411784.1:3074-4540 GCF_000296735.1 Chrysochloris asiatica
TGAAGACCTGGCGAGGATTTCTCTGAAAAAGGAACCCTTGTATGTTGGTGTTGATGATGATAAAGCCAATGCAACAGTGGATGGTCTTGAGCAGGTACGTTTCACTATTGTCTTGAGCTCTCAGGGTCTCATTTGGTGGCTTCTTGTCATTTTGCAGATCATCTAGAGCCATTGGGCTATTGTTATTAAGTGCTGTTGAGTCACCCTGTATAGGTTTTCCTACAGAGGTTGGTGGGTTTGATCTGTCGACCTTGCCATTACCTGTCCAGTGCGTCTGACTCTCCAGGTAGAAAGTGCCATAATTTCTAGTTTGCCATTAGCTCTTTTCTCTGTTCATCCCTCATGCCATGTGGAAAGCATGACTAATCATACTTCAAGAATTTCTTGAGCTATTTTAGATGCAGTAAAAATATTCTTACTTAATAATATCAGTGAAATGGAAGGTGAGTTGGAAAATGGAGAAACTTTAGGACACTTAGTTATGAAAAGTAGAAATTAGATGACAGGGATTGTTCGTGGCTGCTTCCTCTGAAATATAGTTTCCAGTGCTGATGAGTGTAGCTGTTTACTAGTTAATGTTAGCCTTATTTTAGAAATCAGCTTTAAAGTCACTAGAAAAGTCATTTTAAGAACACTTGTTTTTAATCAAGGCAGCAGTTTTGCTATAGCTAAGAAATGGCCAATTTATATGTAATATTTATGTGTTTTCAATTCTGTTGTACTGACTCATGAAGCTGACACTGCCGGTGTGATTAACTTATGCCTGCTTGCTTGAATCACTTTCAGGGATACGTTGTTTGTGCCTCTGAAAAAAGATTCCTTCTGCTCTTTACATTCCTTAAGAAAAACCGAAAGAAGAAACTAATGGTGTTCTTTTCATCCTGCAAGTCTGTTAAATTCCACTATGAATTGCTGAACTACATTGATTTACCTGTCATGGCCATTCATGTAAGTGATAACAATGAGTTTTTGTTGTGTGTAACCAAGTCATGCTTGTCACGCTATACTGATTGTGCTCTCTCTTCTTAACTTACTTGTAGTCTGGCCAGCATTGGGTATCGATCCTCTGTTCAGGGAGTAGTGAGTTGGGTGTGAAGGAAGTGATAATAGTGAGTTTTTGTTGTTGTGTAAGCAGGTTATACTTGTCAAGCTGTGTAGATTGTGGGGTTTGCAGAATTGCTCTCTCTTCTCAACTTAGTTGTCAGTGGTTGGGTCAGCATTGCATGTTGACCCTCTATACAGGGAGCAGTGTGCTGAATGTGGAGAGAGCCTCAACAGAGTTGAGAGAGAGACAGTGTCCTCCTTGAGGAGAAGTAAAACAGATTGGGAGTGGAATAAAACCAGTGATGAACAACTCCACAGTTTGTGGTCTCGCCATCTAGATTTCCCAGAATCAGCCTCAAGGATCTAGTTTTAATAGGCATTTTTATTTTATTCTAGGGAAGACAGAAGCAAAATAAGCGAAC
>NW_006411784.1:5435-7414 GCF_000296735.1 Chrysochloris asiatica
AGAACAGCCAGAGGCCTAAATGGAAGAGGGCATGCCTTGCTCATTTTGCGCCCAGAAGAATTGGGTTTCCTTCGTTACTTGAAGCAATCCAAGGTAAAGATCTTGGCTTGGAAATAAGTTGAGAATCCTTGGTAGGGACTACTTGCCCATGCAGAAGCCCTTCGGTGCCATTTCTAGCAGTGTCACAGAGTGTAGCTTAATGCAGCGTTATTGAAACCATTGTTAGTGAGAAGGGATGTGGTGCTGGCCAAAGTGGGGTGGACACAAAAAGCATCCTCATGGCTCAGGCTCAGACTCCATTACACGGCAGGGCCTCCTGTGTACCTGGACTCTCCTCCCACTCCTTACAGCCTGCTCTGGAGCCTTGTCCACTCCCTTCAGGCTCCTGTCCCACCCCTACCCCTACTCTTCTCTGCATCTCTTCATTCTACCTTCTTTTCTTCCTATATCTGCTGAAGTGGGGATCCCCATTCACTCCTGTCTTTTCCTCTTCTATCCCTTAATTCCCCAATCTCCATGTTTTACCTTGAATCTGCTATTCACTGTCAGCACTTGACCATCTCAAGGTCTCGCTTTAAAAGGCTAACTTCAACCCTAAACCCATTGCCCCACCCCTGCCTCTAGTATGCCTACTGCCTGTGGCTTTTTCTAAGTCTGTCCTTTTGAAAAAGAGCTTCAACTGACTCATAAAGTGACATTCTCTTTACAATCATTTGTCACCTTTTTGTTCCGAAATCTTACCAACATTTGTCAGGTATTCAGTTTTCTTCTCTGCTCTTAGCCTCCCTGACACAGCCTAGCCAGGTAGATGGTCCTCTGCCTAGAAACTACGTGCTGCTCCCTGGAATTACCCTGTGACTTTGCACATAATCTCCTTTTTGGCCCTTTTCCTGGTTGTCTTGAAATCAGGGCACTGGCTCTAAGGAAAGCCTCCCTCCCACATGTTTCTGGGGGCAGATCTTGGCTCCACTTCTCAGTCCAGCATTCATCCATTTCTTCACATGGCATTCATGCCCCCCAGGGTTCAAACTCAACAGCCGCTCCTCGGAAACCCTATACAGGGTCACAGTGGGTTGGAACCATTCAATGGTTCTGAACAACTACCCACCCCACCTCCAGTATATGCTTATTTGTCTTTATAACTCCAGAATGATTCCGTTTAAGCAGAATATGGATGCTAGAAATCCTTATTTAGGAAAAGTGCTTTACTGACTCATTGTTGTTAAGTGCCATCGAGGTGGTTCCAACTCATAGCGATGCTGTGTAGGGTTCTGAGGAGTGCCTGGTGAGCTTGAACCACCGACCTTGCAGTCCAGCACATTAACCTGCAGCACCATCTCTCCCCAATTCCTTGCCTCTCCTCTCAGAAGAGTGAACTGTATGTTCCCTAGCATCATTTGTGTGGACCGCCGGAATGCTGGGAGACTAGAGGGAGCAGGTTCTAAGGACTGCCCATGGAAAGCCCTTCCCAGCCGTCAGTACATGCGAGCTGCATTGAAACTTCCACTGCCCAGGCTTTACTGTCTGCAGCTGTTACATTTGTCTAGAAACGGGGTGTTGATCACTCTGGTTCACTAATCCTTTATTTTTGTTTTCTAGGTTCCACTAAGTGAATTTGAGTTTTCCTGGTCCAAAATTTCTGATATTCAGTCTCAGGTGTGTTTCATTCCCCCCTAGCATTTATAAATGGTCACTTCGCCCATGATCAGTGAACTTTAGCGTTGTTGTTACTGTGGCATGGTTTTGCGAAATGCTCCACAGCATGGAGCAGGTGCACTGGAAAGACTGTTTTCTGTGGGATGCTTTGTTTTATGATATGTGAAATCTGCAAGTTTGGGGCAAATGATAAGTTTTTGTTAAAACCAATGGTTTTTTTTTTCCATTTCAGCTTGAAAAACTGATTGAAAAGAACTACTTCCTTCATAAGTCAGCCCAAGAAGCCTATAAATCATATATTAGAGCATATGATTCACATTCTC
>NW_006411784.1:9104-10042 GCF_000296735.1 Chrysochloris asiatica
GTGAACAGCAATGAAGGCAAACATAAAAAGCGAGGAGGAGGTGGTGGATTCGGCTACCAGAAAGCCAAAAAGGTCGAAAAATCCAAGATCTTCAAAAACATTAGCAAGAAAACCTCTGACAGCAGGCAGTTCTCACACTGAAGACACAGTTTCCTTCATCTTGATGACGATCCTCAAATGGATTTTCTTCCCCTGCTCTGACAGGGAAATGTTGGAGCCTTCACGATTTGAACTGATTTGTAGAGTTTCAATTGACTTGGACTCTCAAGGAGTGAGGACTGTTCCAGCAAATATTTTCTTATTGGGGGGCGAGGAAGGTAATAGTTCCAATTTTTATTGGTTGCCCAAGGGCCAAACAAAGGAATATTTTTGGTCTTTGTTGTGATGATAAAGTAATTTTAAATATTTGTCCCTTAAATATTAACTATAAAATAATTGTATGTTATAGCAACTCAAAAGCCACAAAGTTGTTGGCATCATTTTTCTGTGTGCCAATAAATATTTCTGTAGAGTCCTGTTAAATTTTTACATTAAAGAGAGCATCAGATATCAAGGAAGTAGGCTGATAAATGCAGAAAACACTGTTTCACATTTGGGCCTGGCTGCTGGCCCTGTCTGGCCTGTTCTGGATTTCAGACCTTGACTGCTGGGTTCCTCCTTTGGCTTCCTGGGGTCCACTTACTGAGCATTTCGTAACTATTTTTGTTTCTGAAATAATCATGTTTCCAAAAATAAAAAGTCAAAGGGAAATATATTTAACCACTTAACAGAAATAAATACTGCTGATATTTTTGGTATATAACCTAGTTTTTTCTATCCATCTTCATATTATAAAGTTTTTTTTCATCGAAAGTGAAGTTATCCTGTATCCACTGTAACCATTTGTATCATAATTTGTTATGCTCCCCCATCAGTAAATAACTTCACCAGTCTTGTAT
>NW_006411785.1:0-648 GCF_000296735.1 Chrysochloris asiatica
TATCAGATACAGGACCGGAAAGTGGGAAGGCACTCAGAATGCCTCAGGGCACATAGGATAGTCTCCACAAATGACAATGTGCAGTTGTTGTTGTTGTTATAGTTGTTGTTGTTAGGTGCCATCGAGTTGGTGTCGACTTGTAGTGACCTTATTATGTACAGAAGAATGAAACATTGCCCGATCATGGGCCATCCTGATTATTGTTGTCACACTTCAGCCCATTGATGCTGCCACTTGCCCAGTCCGTCTAGCTGGGGGGGTCTTCCTCTTTTTCTCTGACACTACACCTTACCAAACATGTTATCCTTCTCCAGCGACCAGTCCCTCCTGACAATATGTTTGAAGCAAGTTTTAGGTCACAAAATATGCCTCCATAAATTTGTTGTTGTTGTTATGTGCCCTGGAGTTGATTCCAACTTATAGTGATCCTGTACAGGGTTTCCAAGGCTATAAATCTTTACGGGAGCATATTTATAGCCCACAGAGCAGCTGGTCATTTCGAATTGCTGACCTTGCAGTTCTCAGCCCTCCATAAATTTACAAACGTCAAAATACTAAAAAGCATCTTTTCAGACCACAATGCTATAAAACTATAAATCAACAACAAGAAGACCAAGAAAATAAAGTCAAATACATGGAAACTGAATA
>NW_006411785.1:3985-5257 GCF_000296735.1 Chrysochloris asiatica
GCGACAGTAGTCAAAACAGCTTGGTACTGGTACAATGAAAGTTACATAGATCAATGGAACAAAATGGACAATCTAGAAATTAACACATCCATAAACAGCCAACTGATTTTCGACAAAGGGCCTAAGTGTATTGCATGAGAAGGAGATAATCTCTTCAATAGATGGTGCTGGCAAAACTTGAATGTGATATGCAAAAGATGGAAACAAGACCTTTACCTCATGCCCTGTACAAAAACCAACTCAGCATGGGTTAAAGACCTAAATGTGAATTACAGAATTATAAAGGCCATCAATGAAAAATAAGGGACAAATTTGAAGGCTCTAATATAGGACACACACAGACTACCAAATATTGTGAAAATTGAACAAACAAAAGAAGACAAAATAGATGATTGGGACATACTAAAATTTAAAAACTCGCATGCATTCACCAGCAATAGCAGCAAAGTTCAAAAAAGAGGACAATAAATACTGGCAAGGATATGGAGAGACCGGAACCTTCCTACATTTCTGGTGGGGTTGCAAAATGGTCCAACCACTCTGGAAAACAATATGATGCTTCCTCAAAAAGTTGAAAATAGAAATACCTTATAACCCAGCAATCCCTCTACTTGATATTTATCCACAAGAAATAAAAGCCATATCATGAGTAAATTTATGCACACCAATATTCATAGCAGCATTATTTACAATAACAAAAAGATGGAGACAGCCTAAGTTTCCATCAATGAAAGAATGTATAAACAAATTTTGGTATATACACACAATGGAATATTATGCTACCACGAAGAATAACAAGGAAGCTGCAATCCACTGAATAACATGGATAAACACTGAGGATCTTATGCTGAGTGAAATTAGTCACAAAATGAGGAAAAATGCATAGGACCATTATTGTAAAAGCTTAAGAAAAAATACTCACACAAAAAGGGGGGAAAAAAAAGAAAAAAAATTCTTTGTTGGTTAACAGGGTGTAGATGGTCGGATGAGAAGAGGGAGGGGAAGGTGGAGCATAGGGTAGGGAATAGACACATGATAGTTTGGGTGTTGGGGAGGGCAATACACTAGATGGGGGAGGGAAATGGAAGAACAAGGGGGATGGGAGAACATTTATGCAGGTTTGCATGGGCTAAGTGGACAGAGGTATACAGTGATGTATGCTCAACCTTGGAACACCAGGCATCTGTGATACAGGGTTTATGGCTTGAATAGGTAAAAGAGGGGAAATAATGTTAAGATGCTTGACTGTTTTATGAATCTTGGTTTCCCTTG
>NW_006411785.1:6989-8121 GCF_000296735.1 Chrysochloris asiatica
TAGTCATCAAATTTTGTAGATTCTAAATCTCTTCTTTAGAACGAGAGTACAAAGATGTGTCCATTTTTCTTCAATCCCACAGTGGTTGACAGTCTCACTGGGTAATTCCCTATTTGTTGTTCTTGTTCCCTGCAATGATTTTGAAGCAAAGAATCTTATTATTATTTTTTTTTTCTACAGCTTTATGTTAAATGTGCTCTTTGAAAGTCTGATCAAAGGTTCAAAACTCCACAGGAAATATTATAATAAATCTCTCTTGTGTTTTACCAGGGATGGGTATGCCCCCTTGAAAGTGAGGGCTGAGTGATGTGATCGGGAACATGTTTGCAAAGGAAAACAGATGCTGTATCCAAAAATGATCAAGACAGATTTTTAAACAAGGTCCTTTCTAGTAAAAAAAGGGAGTCCGCTAAAGTTCAATCAATCAAAATCTCTTATACTATTGTCTAGTGCAACAGTTCAGAATATTTGAACCCTAAGATTGACGGTTCAAACAGAGCACCATTCCTCACAAATTCTATACAGGGTCGCTATGGGTTGGAAATGACTTGATGCCACTTAACAATAACATGGTCTACAAGGATGTCGAAACTGCAGAAGAAACTGTTTTTTAAAAGTAAACCGTTCTCTTATTTTCCATATTGGTAAGAAGTCAAATAATATGAAGCTATTGAATTAAATGAAAACTTCCCTACTATGTTTCTCTTTTCTTTGTAAGTGGGGCTTTGTGGAGTACTGTAGAGGCTGTCAGATTGCCAAGAGTTAAATATTGAATATTATTCTAAGAAAAAACAGCAAAATGAGTACCCACATTTTCTTTTACCCTTTCAAAAAAAATCATAAGATCTCAGCAAACTATTACAGAAAATACTAACTTCAGGAAGGAAGTTGGATATCAGCAGACAAAAATTTGGATGGATATCTGAATGATAAATGGCAGATGCAATTATGATGACAGCTACCACAGCTCAGTGCTCATAGAAGATGTTGCAGTGGGTAGGTGAGCTGTTCATTTTTCAAACTAAAGTGTCCTTTAAAAGTTACATTGTTCTCTCAATACCACATCTCTTGTCATAGTACCTTAATGAGTCCATACCTAGAAAATGTGATAGGAAAGCTTTGCTAATGGAGC